>NC_089258.1:1698241-1786340 GCF_963930625.1 Muntiacus reevesi
GCCCCCACCTGTCCCAGCTACCACGCTGAGTCCTTTGGGGCACCCACACTGTAGCTGGCACCCACCCTTCAACATTCTTTTATTTCCAGGTTACACTCTCTTGCAAGGATCCCTGAGCTGCAGAATTTAATGAAACATTCCAGAGTCTTCCTCGCCAGAATAAGTATATGCCCCCGGCAACAGCAGGGTCAGAGGTTCTTGATGATAGCCCCTACACTCCCAAAAGACTTCCCTAGTGGCTCAGGCAGTAAAAAATCCGCTTGCAATGTAGGGGACCTGGGTTCGATCCCTGGGTCAGGAAGATTCCTTGGATAAGGGAATGGCTACCCACTCCAGTATTCTAGCCTGCAGAATTCCATGGACAGAGGAGCATGGCGGGCTACAAACCAGGGGGTCACAAAGAGTCAGACACAAGTGAGCGACTTTCACTTTCACTTTTTCACTTTTCACGTTCTCTAAACACTCAGGGGCCCCAAGCCTCAAATCTGCCTGAGTCCTTTTCCATGGTCCTAAAACCAGGTTCTTTCACGAGGCATCAGTTTACCCCATTAATTTCTCCTCTTCCCAAAACCCATTTTCAATTTAGCAAACATGTCTCGGGCTTCACTTGTAGCTCAGCTGGTGAAGAATCCACCTGCAATGCAGGAGACCCCAATTCGATTCCTAGGTTGGGTAGTTTCCCTGGAGAAAGGATAGGCTATCCACTCCAGTATTCTTGCCTGGAGAATTCCATGGACAGAGGAGCCTGGCAGTCTACAGTCCTTAGGGTCGCAGAGTCAGACACAACTGAAGCAACTTAGCCCAGAGAACAGTGTGGCACTGGCCCAGGTTAGCAGGCAGAGATCTAGGGGGTGGGGAATGCCTTCCCCAAGAGCCATAGTGGAGATTTGCTCCAGTTCACAAGCCTAGAGTCATCAACTTCATTTTGAGTGATTTAATTATGGTTAATTAAGTGGATTAACTGCTTTGTACTATAGAGTAGAAATAAATACCTCTTTCCCTTAGGTCTTAACACTGTTGTTTCAACCGCAAGTTCACAAGTGTGATAGACATGTGTGTTCTAACCAACTCATCTCAGGTGGCTAAAACTAGATACAGCAAGACCAAGAAATCTGGGGAGGCTGCTGCTGTCCTTGAATGGTGGTGGGTGGACCACACTTTCAGGGACCTCACCACTGACCTCACCATTGATGGATCCCTCTCAAAGGTTCTAGGCTACTTACACATATATTAATATCATCAGCTTATAGGTTTCATAAGTATCACTGAACCCTGTGTGACGTATAATCTCTTTTTTTGGTCCTACAGCTCTAAGGAAATGTCTCTCAAAGTATGATCCACAGACAGCCTGCAACAAAATCACCCCAGGTTGCCTGTTAAAAGGAAGATTTCTGGGTTCCACTAGGAACTTCTGATTCAGGGTCTTAGGAAGTGTAGCCAGGAAGACACATTTTAAATGAGCCCCTTGATATTTCTATTACTCCACATTTTTAGTAATTTTTAAATTTATGTTCTCCTTACCAGATCACGATGATAATAATGATGATGTTGATAATGATGGCGATGGTGGCAGTGATAACAATGGTAATGATGACGGTAGTGATGGTGATGATGGAAGATACAATAAGATTCCTTTACATCTTTTTGGTGCTTTACTATCATAAAGCTCTTTCACTTTCATAGTTATTTCATGTAACTCTCACCAGGACTGGATTGCTGCAATCTCATTTACAGATGATGAAGGAGCTTAGGTTTAGAGAGAAGTTAAAAGACTTCCCAAGCTCCTCAAAGTATCTGCTCTGAGCCATTTCCTTTTCCAGAGGAGACAGTCTTACATGAGTCAATTCTCTCTGAGCCTGTCCCCAGACACTACAACCTGGAAGTTGATTGAGCAGAACTGATAGGGTCTCGGCTTAAGACCAGACAATCACTCAACTCAGGAACTAATCACAGGACCTTGAGTCATGTTCTGTGCAGCCAAAAAGACTCCAACTACCTGAGCCAACTACTCCTTATCTGGTTAAGACCTACAAACCTCATTATCTTTCACACCCATCAGAAATACCATATGGTAGTCAGAAGACCTGGTATTAGATTGTTGTGACTGTACCTCTGCTAACTAAATGGGTATCCCTAGATCCTAAAAGAAATCTCATCCCCTATAGAATGACAAATCATAATAAGATTAAATGAAAATTATGCTTGTGAAAGTGAAGGAAAAGTGGAAGTGTTAGTCATTTAGTCGTGTCTAACTTTTTGCAACCCCATGGACCATAGTCCGCCAGACTCCTCTGTCCACGGAATCCTCCATGCAAGAATACTGGAGTGGGCTGCCGTTTCCTTCTCCAGGGGATCTTCCCGACCCAGGGATCAAACTCGAGTCCCTTGCACTGCCGGCAGATTCTTTACCATCTGAGCCACGCATGGCAGATTATGTTTGTAAAGATGCCCTGTAATTGGAAACTGTATAAGTATTATCTTATATGACTGTTAGAATCATTATCATCTTTTGGTCTCAAATTCAGACCTCCTTCCCTCTTCTCCCTGCCAACTCTCCTCACCCACCCCTGAACCAGCCACCAGCATGGCTACATAAACCCCCAACATCCCAGCAAAGAGTGGTTAGCAGTAATTCAAGGGTTGCTTTTCCTCCACAATTTGTAGCAGTTCAGAAAGGCAAGTCACAGCCATCAACTGTGTACAGAAAAGGCGGCATGTCACCAAAGGGATCATTACCTCCTTGGAAGTCAAGCAACAGAGATTAGAATGGAAATTATTTGGGATCTTCATCAGTTGGCTGAAATTGTTCAAAGCTCAGCAATTCATTGAGGTTTGCTACCAGATCATTAATTTTAGTGGTGAGTGTCTGTGTGTCTCTGTGTGTGTGTGTGTATGAGCAAACTTGAGTGTGTGAAGGCATGAGTGTGCATGTGTATGGGTGTCCATGTGTGTACTCCATATTTGATTGAGGCTCAAACAGAAAAGAAAAACAGAGGCCACCTCTACTTCTCAGAAAGCTGACATTGCACCAAAGATCTGGGTATGGGGGCTTCCAGTTTCATTCAGTCTTGCAAAGTCCTCCCAGGGCCACAAAGAGATCCCTACCAGACAGAAGGGTATGGAGGGAGAGGTTCTCAGTATGAGACTGCTGGGAAATTCTTCCCAGAATACAAAAAGCACTACAGCCAAGAATAGGGTAACTAGAAACCCAAGGACATCTTTAGAACCAGGCATCCTGAACCCAATGTGCCCACCCCTGATTAAAACTGTGCCTCATCTCCACCTGATCTGGGATCCAGGTTGCCCAGTCTCATCTGCTGGACTCCTGGGAACCAGGGCAGAAGTGTCAAATCAAGAGCAGGAATAAAAGCTGATCTTTATCAAGCACTTACTATGTGCCAATGGAGAAGGAGATCGCAACTCACCCCAGTATTCTTGCCTGAGAAAAATCCCATGGGTGCAGGAGCCTGGCAGGCTACAGTCCATAGGGTGGAAAAGAATCGTGTCCGACTGAGCCCTGAGCGCACTGCCATGTGCCAGGGTCTGTGTTAAGTGCCAACTGGAGATGTTGGCAGGAGATGCATGTTTCACGTCCATCACTTCATTTGACCCCACAAAACCCCTCTGAACTGGGTTCTGTTATCATCCTCAGTTAATAGGTGGGTACACTGAAGCTCACGAAGGGTAAGTGACTTATGCAAGGTCACAAAACCCACCAGAGGGGCAGGCTGGATTCCATCCCCCATCTGACTCTAAAACCTGGCACATAATTGAATTTTGTCAGTGCAAACCATTACTCAGGGCCTGGATCAAGGAGAGTGTAGATCTATAGTGCTGTTAGAAATTGAAAGCTCTGTGGCTATATTATCCGATTCAACACCCAGCGCTGCTGTTCACCAGCTCTGCTTTAGCCTTTCTGTGGCTCAGTTTTCCTGTTTATAAAATGGGTACATTCCACTTCATAGAGCTTTAAGAGGTGTTTACACGAAGTCATGTAGGTAAAGTCATCCGAGGTCCTGGCACATGTAAATATTCAAAGGTATGTATTTGAAATAGAGGGATTTAAAGAGGCTGAGAAGCCAAAAAGGAATAATGGGACAATCCAGATATTAGCAACCACAAGAAGCCACTAGCCTTCTGGGCTGGTGGGACAAAGGCAGAGGGGCGTTAAAGAAACCAGACTAACGTATACAATGCAGGGGGTAAATAACTAGCTAGTGGGAAGTTGCTATATAACCAAGAGAGCTCAACCAGAGCTCAGTAACAACCTACAGGGGTGGGATGGGGTGGACTGGTGAGAGAGATGTTCAAGTGTGAGGGACATAGTATACCTGTGGCTGATTCACATTGTTATATGGCAGAAATCACATTATAAGGCAATTATCCTCCAATTAGGACTTCCCAGGTGACTCAAGTGGTAAAGAATCTGCCTGCAACACAGGAGACACATGTTCAATATCTGGGTCAGGAAGACACCCTGGTGGAGGAAATGGCAACCCACTCCAGTACGCTTGCCTGGGAAATCCCATGAACAGAGGAACCTGGTGGGCAATAGTCCATGGAGTCACAAAGAGTCAGACACGACTTAGCAACTAACACTTTCACTTCATGTCAGGGGTCAGGATCATTTAGCTTTATAAGTTCCTGGGGTCATGTTAAAGTTCTATGGATTCCTAGAGGTGCAGACTAGAGCCCTCAGAGGCTTCCAGGGTCTCCTTTCCCAAGGAGACGGGAGGAAAGAACAGGAAGAGAGAAAGGGGAGCGAGGGCATGAGCTCAGAGGAGAGGAGGAGGGATGGGAGAGAAGAGAGTGCGCAGGTCCCAGAGGCTTGGGAGCTGCCGTAAGTAGGCCATAGGGTCTGGGCTGAGAATGTGTGATTAGCACCGCTATTCATTTCACCAGCTCAAAATAGGTTCTCTCCTCAGAGACCATCGTCCCCAGGTCAGCCGCAGCCTCCGATTAGCCAAGGCTGCCACTGGGCTGCGACGTGAGAGTAAACAGCCCTTCAGAGGCTGGGAGGGCCCGACATGGACCCCAGGGATCTGTGCTCCTGGAGGTCGTTCCCCAGCCTCCCAGCCCCCCAGGCACGGGGGTACCCTGTACTCATTGCTACTAACCCCCATGACAAGGTGAGTTCAAGCCCCTTCACAATTACTGCCCAGCGTGGCAGTAATTGGCAGGGCCTGAGGCCAGCCCCGGGGGACACAGTGATCTGGGAGAATATCCTGTCTTCTGGATGTCATCCTCACTTATCCTCAGGGTGCTGTGGCCCTCCAGTCTCTCGGGGAGCTGTCGCACACTCCCTCCCAAGACAGGACCTGTCATGATTAAAACCACACAGCCCCTCCATCCAGACCCCTGTCATCTCTCAGCCCGGCCCCCTCTGCTGCCGGACCAGACCACTTTCTGCCCTCCTGTTGACTGTCGTTCAACACGGGTGTTGGGAAGCAGGGGCCAGTGGGCACAGAGACCCAGAGTTACAGCAGCAGTTAATTGCCTGGTGGTGGCAGGGCCAACGCAGGGACGTGTCTGCCTCACAGGCTGCCTGGGTTCTCTGCTGATCACTAGGAGGAGGCCAGCTTCAGCATCTTCATCCCACAGGGACACATGGAGCATGACAAGTCGGCCGGGGCTGAGCACGATGCAGCTTCGAATACAGCGGCGGCAGTTCAGTGGCCTGAGGGCACGCTCCTCCTCACCCCTTGCAGCCCTCACCGGCTGGCACAGCTAATTGGCAGCTATGGGAAGCCAGTTAAGATGCCATTTCCCAGGACAGGTCCCGTTACCCAGCAGCCCCGATTGCCCTCTCACCTCAGTCCTGTCCTGCCGGGTCTCCTGGGCCCACTTCCGGGTCTCCTGGGCCCACTTCCGGGTCCATCTCCCACAGAGAGCCTGTCCTGACTACTCTGCACAAGGTGGGTAGGGGGGTCACTTACAGATGGGAGATGGGCTGTGCCTGAAGCACAGGGAGCAAGGAGCCATTTCTGTGCTGGAGCTACAGCAGACGACGTCAGATGAGTTCCAGGCAAGGCCTGAGGGTCCCAACCGGCCGTGCCCCAAAGAGGGGATGAGTGCCAGCCCCAACCTTCTCTGGGGGATGAGGGGCTGGGTGGCGCCTTCAGTGGGCAGATGGAGAACAGGGTGTGAGACGTGCTGCAGGTCGGTGGTCCCAAAGGAGCTGTCCAGAGGCAGGTCACAAATTCCAGTGGGGCCAGGCCAAGCCCGCAGGGACTGAAGATAGTCGCTGCAAGAGGCAGTTTGTAGTGAGGCCCCAGACCAGGCCCAGAGAGCCGAAGAGTGGACTGCAGGGCTGCTTCTCCAGCTGGTTCTGTAGCCCCAAGGGAGGCGCACTCTGAACCTTTAAAGGACACTGGAGAGGACCCAGAGGAGCCCAGCACGGCAAACCAGAAAGTGGCCAACCAGGCAGACTGGGCCTGGCTGTGGGCAAGATCCAGTGCTCTCACCCCCATCCCCCAGCCCAGGGAGCACAAATAGTCAGACAGCAGCCTGCCCACATAGCCCAGGAGCCTCCATCAGCCTCTGCCCAGGGCTGGCGCAGCTGCTCCCCGGCCCAGCCCAGCACAGCCCAAGCCCAGGAATGTGCTGGCCACCCTCCAGGCGACACACAAGACCTTGTGCTTGGGATGCCCGGAGGCTGCCTGTCCCGGAGGCAAGCCTCTTCCCTTCAGTGCTGGGAGTGGGGCCCCGGATTTTGTCTTGGCTGGGGTAACATGAAGTCTGCCCTTGGGAGCATTGTTGAGGACGCTGGCCAGGTCTGGGGCAGCTGCCCACAACCAGCCGCTTTGGGCAGAGAGTGTGAGGCAACTCTCTGTGCACACTGCACAGGCGGGGTGCCCAGAGATGCCCATAACCACACTGGGTGACATAGCTCCCCAGTCTACCCCACAGCCACAGCACCCAACAGGCAACGCACCTCCTGCTGATGCGTCTTAATTTCTAGCTATTCCATCTTGATCATGTTAGGGATTTGGGTTCACATAGGAACTCTAAGGGGGCTTCCCAGGTGGCTCAGTGGTAAAGAATCCACATGCTAATGTAGGAGATACAGGAGATGCAGGAGACTCAGGTTTGATCCCTGGGTCGGAAATATCCCCTGGAAGAGAAAATGGCACTCACACCAGTATCCTTGCCTAGAGAATCCCATGGACAGAGGAGCCTGGTGGGCTACAGTCCATAGGGCCACGAAGAGTCAAACAGGACTGAGCATAGACTTTTATATTGATCTTCCAAGAGTTTCAAGCAGCAAGGTGGCAGTAACATGGTGGAAAGAGTTATTTTCATTAAATTTTATTTTTTAAATTATGCAATAGTGAATGCTTGTGAGAGACTTTATGTAAAAATCCTAAGAACCAGAACATCATTAGGACCACAGTAATAGACCCCTCTGCTCCTCCACTCCCCACTGCCTCCCCATCCAGGGAGAGTTTCATGAGCTGGGATAGGCTGGAACACATTGAGGGCCTATGAGGAAGGAACTAATAAAGTGGGGAGGGCCTCAGGGGAATACGTGTTGGGAAAAGGGGACCGGGAAGGCTACGAGCACAGGAGAGGGGAGTGGACAGCATCATCATTCCTTGCCCTGAACCCGGAGGAGAGGAGGTGAGAGCTGATGTCAACTTAGACAAGTTGAAAGTTGTTGAGGGCGGTTTGTCCCATAACCCTCATCTTCTCTTCAACAGAATAATAATAACAATGAGGCCAGTAATGAGGTGAGGAAGGACCTTGAGGAGAGTGAACTGATCAGAGCACATAAAAGCTATTGCCAAGCAGAACGGAAGGCCTGCGCAGTGGATCTGTAGAGGCTCCATCCTCTTCCTAATTATGTAATTCACTCCGAGAGCTCTCAGCCAGCCAGGTGAGGAAGGTTGGATTCATCCAAGGTTCCAAAGTCATCCAACATTCAAGGCTGTTGATCAGAATTGGTGCTGATTAGAACTGGGTTACATAGATACACCCCTAGGATCTTGGCCACCCAGAGGAGAATATGACACAAGAAAGGGGATGGGAGTTAGCCTGGGGGCAGGGGGAAGGATCAAGGGACTGTACCTCGGGTCAGATGACACAGTCAATACCTTCGGTAGGTGTCAAAGGAGCCCCAGAAAGTGCTCACAGGGTTTGCATCTGACTTTGACACCTATCCGCTGTGTGGCCTTAGGCAGATTTTTTAACATCTCGTAAGCCCCGAGAACTTATTCATAATGATTCCTCTCTCTGGGGTGCAGGGAGGGTGTCACAAGGCTCAAAGGAAGAACAGAGGAAGTTCATCGTATGATTGTAAGCTGTGTGCCGATGTCAGCCTTGATAAATCAGGCAGAGAGGTCACAGAAGCCTTCCGGTTTCAGGCAGGATGGGGGCTCAGCAAGTTTTCCTCCCCATCATCCATGTGGCTGCTTTTTCCTCACTCTGCCCTTGTCCTCCCAGAATCTCATTTGGCTGGTTCCTGACCATTCTCTAAGACCCACTGGAGTCAATTTGAATTCTAATCGGATCCTCCAAGGTGCCCCTCCAGCCTCAGCTGGGTGTCATCTATGAAATTAATGAGCGTGCTCTCTGTTTCATCATGTAGTTCATTGCTGGAAACATTAAATAGCCAAGGGCTCCAGATTTCAAATCGCTCCAAATGGCCTCTCACACTCTCCGAGGTTTTGCGTGTGTGTGTGTGTGTGTGTGTGTGTGTGTGCGTGCGTATGTGTGTTTCAAGACAGACAGTGGGAAGGCAGACTCTCTTCCTCCTAGAATTTAACCATCACTCCCACCCCAACCTCCATTCTCATCCAGAGAGGTGAGAATCAAGGCACAAAAAGGACACCAGATATTTTGCAATAAAACTTAAGCCCCCTGCACTTTCCCGGGGAGCCCCGCACCTCTATGCCCTGAGACTTTCTTTAGGGGACCCTGGAACCACAGCCTTGACCCTAACTCCTATCCAGTGCTGTTCTTCTAGGGACCTCTGAGTCATGATTCTCTCCATTAATAATGTTTAGCACAGAAACAATAATTTACTGCTGATAGAGGATTCCTCAGGCACTAGCCGGAAATATCTTGAAATGAAATCTTACAAGTCAGTCCTGAGATACAGACCCTGGAAAGTGAAAGGGTTAAATCTCTCAGTCGTGTCCTACTCTTTGCGACCCCACAGACTGTAGCCTGCCAAGCTCCTCTGGCCATGGAATTCTCCAGGCAAAAATACTGGAGTGGGTAGCCATTTCCTTCTCTAGGGGATCTTCCTGAACCAGGGATCAAACCAGGGTCCCCTGCACAGCAGGCCAATTCTTTACTGTCTAAGCCACCAAGGAAGCCTCCAGACCCTGGAGGCTGGAGGCTGCATGCTTCTCCCACCTGCTGTCATGCCTCTTCCCTTCATGTCTGCCTGGTTCTCAGAGACAGCACCCAGCATTCATTCAATTGTATTCACTACCAATGCAGTGCCAGCCTCGGGCATTGGCACACAGCCATGAATGAAACAAACACATCTTGTGTTAGGTATACTTCAGTCCAAGCTCTCTTCTATTCCCTATCTCCCTCTGATCTCCCAAAAGAGCTGGTCTCCACATACCACCCAGATCCTAGCTGGTAAATCCTCTGCTGACTTCTTGCCCTACATTACTAGGAAAATCCCCTTTCACTGCTCATCTTCAGCTTCAGTTCCAACTCCTGGCTCACCCCAAGGTCTTCCACATCATCTTTGTCACCTCCCTTGCCCTTTTCTATTTTTCACCATCTCTGTACCTTGTGTCTAAGCAGGCATTGTTTCTCTCTGTTATAGCTCCCATCCTCTTTTCACCTGAGCCATAACCAGCCCTCCTCTCTTTCCCTTTATGTCTCTCTCTTGCCTTTGTTGTTGCTGTTCAGTCACTAAGTCATGTCCAATTCTTTGCAACCCCATGGGCTGCAGCATTCCAGGCTTCTCTTTCCTTCACCATCTCCTGGAACTCTCTCAAACTCATGTCCATCGAGTTGGTGATGCCATCTAACCATCTCATCCTCGATCACCCCCTTCTCCTCCTGCCCTCAATCTTTCCCAGCATCAGGGTCTTTTCCAATGAGTCAACTCTTTGCATCAGGTGGCCAAAGTATTAGAGCTTTAGCATCAATCCTTCCAATGAATATTCAGGGTTGATTTCCTTTAAGATTGACTGGCTTGATCTCCTTGCTGTCCAAGGAACTCTCAAGTCTTTTCCAGCATCACAGTCTGAAAGCATCAATTCTTTGACTCTCAGCCTTCTTTATGGTCCAACACTCTCATCCATACATGACTACTGGAAAAACCATAGCTTTGACTATACTTCCAGCTAATGAGTCAGCCAACAAAAATTTACATCTACACAGCAACTCCTTTGTAACTCTACTATCTGACCCCCAAAGGGGCCTGGCTTTGAAGCTTCTATAATGGGGACAGCTCTACATTAAATGCTGGCCCCTAAGTGTCTCATATCTCAGGGTTTTCCTGGGGGAAGTTGGGAAAGATTCCTTTGTCAGGGATCTGACCCAGTGCCCATGAGGCCCACTGGCACATCAATCCTTCAACAATGATGATGGCGGCCATACCTGACTTGGTACTATTCACCAGAAATCCAGAAATGATTAAGATGCACCGCAGTGTGTGAAACTAACATGGAAACAGGGAGAATGGAAACAAAGGCTGCAGGCAAAGCACAGAGGAAAAGAAATGCTTCTCTTTTCCTGAGGAGATCAGGAATATTTCATAGAGGTGACATGCCGGGTCAAGAAAAAAGCAAGTCAAGAAAGTATACGCAATGACATTGTCTTTAACTTGGAAATCCGTCAGCTCTGCAGAGAAATATTTCTTGCCTACCCTAGTGAGCACTCAGAAGAGCTGAAACTCGTGTGTCCACATGCATCCAACCACTCGTATTTACACGTGTGCCAGTGTTGTCCAACCTGGAAGGAGGGGCAGTGATATGTTTCCTTGTTTCCTAGACTTTTTGAAATTAATTTTTATTGGAGTACAGTTGTTTCACAATGCTGTGTTAGTTTCAGGCATACAGCAAAGTGAACTGGCAATTGTGTGCATGTATATTCCCTCTTTTCCTTATTTCCTTCCTTTTTAGGCACCATAGAGCATTAAGCAGAGCCCCTGTGCTTACAGAGGAAGGAGCTCAAAGGGCAAGTGAAGGTCGCCCAGTCATGCCCAACTCACTATACAGTCCATGGACTTCTCCAGGCCAGAATACTGGAGCGGGTAGCCTTTCCCCTCTCCAAGGGGTCTTCCCAACCTAGGGACTGAAGCCAGGTCTCTCGCGTTGCGGGAGGATTCTTCACCAGCTGAGCCACAAGGGAAACCCAAGAATACTGGAGTGGGTAGCCTATCCCTTCTCCAGCAGATGTTCCCGACCCAGGAATTGAACCAGGATCTCCTGCATTACAGGCGGATTCTTTACCAACTGAGCTATCTGGGAAGCCCTCAAAGGGCAAAGCGCAACCTCAAAGCCCCCTGGTGGCCCCACCTTCACAGTTCTTCTCTAGTTGATCCCATCTACCCAGCCATATAATGGGGACCTTGTCAACCCTACTTTCCAAGCACCTCTTGCATCTGTGTATTTCCTCCACTCCACGGCCACTTCCTAAATCAGGCCCTCCTTGCCTCTCACCCCAGTTACTGCAGCAGCCTCCTAACTTGTCTCCCTGCCTCCATCCTGACCATCTTCCACACTCTCCTCCCTTTGAAGCCATGAGGTCCTTTCTGACACACCGATCATGTCCCTCCTCCTCAGAGGCTCCCCCTTGCCCTCTGCCTAAGAAGGCGTCTCACGCCACCCTCCCCCCCCCCCCCCCCTGCGTATGGCCACTGCTGATTTCTCCAACTTGAGGTTCAATGCCCCAGCTAGGCTCCATTGTTCTCTCCTACCTCCATCTCTCACATGGCCTTACAACTCCCTGAAATGCCTTTGTCCTTCTCCTCTTTGCATGGCTGATCCATAGCATGGTCAACCTTGAGGTCTCAGCCTAAGCTTCCGGTCCCCTTTCCTGGCCCCAGTCTGGGGTAGGTACCCACCCTCATTATCACAGGGTAACATGACTATCCATCTGTGCACCTGATTCCCGTGGGACTCTCAGTTCAGAGAAGGCAGAAACGGCGTTGTGTTGTAGCCTGTTGTGTCTGTGGCTCTGTATCAGTACTTGTTGAGTTAGAGGTGTTCAATATTTATTGAACAGCTGAATATGCCAGGACTCCTTAGTAAGGCTCCACCTCCAGCACTGACTTTCCAACTGAAATGAAGCATTTCAGTGGTTTCTCCTAAAAAAGAATACAGTCCCAAACTAGCAGAGGTGGAGAGGGCCTTGGAAGTCAGTAAGGTCAAATCTCAGGGGTCACCTGAAGGAATTGAGACCCAGAGAGCAAGGGGTCCCTTGAGGCTAGAAGGAGAATTACCATGATGGTTACTCTATACTGTATGTGGTCATTAGTGGTGCCAGCCCACATCCCACACAAAGTATGCCCCTCAAAGAGCCCTGTTACCAATAACAAAGCATTTGCTTACCCTCATCACATTTCTTGTTGACTCCTACAAAACATTGGTTGGGCAGGTGACCCCAGTGCCCCCATTTTATTGATTAAGATATGAGGCTCTAAGAGTCCAAGCTGCAAGTCCCAGGGATGGAGGAAGGTTCCTCTGTAACCAGACTCCATCACCTCTCATCACACAGCATCTGGCCCTTTGCCCTTTCCCCACAATAGGGTTGGATGCCAGGAAGGATTGGAATGAGGCAACCGACTCCCTGTTGCCATGGCAGCACATATCCAGGATGCTGGTAGCCCACAGACTCCCAGGAGGCAAGACCCCAGATGAATCCACGCTGCGTCCAGAACTGCCAGAGTAAATGGGCAGGTAGCAAGCAGCTCTCAAACTTGCCAGGTGCTTGACTTTATTTAAGAAAATTATTTTTCATTCAGTCTCATGGGCAATGGACTATGTCCTGCCTTTTTAAAATGTGATGGGCTAGGTGGAGCTGACCTGACACATCCCTTGCATTTCCCCATGCACACTTAAACATTCTGCCAAAACTAATATCTTTATTCCTAAAACCTTCCACTCACGCAGGGCAGGCAGCGCCTGCCTGTGCTGTACAGAGCGTGCACTTCAGCCTTTATATTACCCAGAGGAATGAGCTGCTATTATGAAATCATTAAATTAATAACTTGGTAATATAGGCAGATATATAAAACAATCTGTTCATAGAACAAAAGAAATTACTACGTTCCAAACATTCATAATTTAATTTAACAGCAAATTAAAGTAGCATACATAATTTTAGCCTCAAAATGTCAATAGAATTATGTAAATACACCACCGAGTTCCACTGCTGTGTGTGTGTGTGTGTGCATGTGTGTACTTGTGGGTAAAAAAGGAGGGCGGGGTGCAGAGCTGACATTTGCCTCCAGTAGGCCTCTCTTCTTCACAACAGAGAAGCAATTGACAGAAATAGATGAAGTGCCCAGCTTTTAATTAAGAATTTATTAAACATGCAAAGAGCTGTAGAGGCAAAAAGCTAGCAAGGCGCTCTGCTGGCTGCCAGGACCGGGTGCTGAGCAAACAGTAAGAGCCAAAGGGTCCAGAGGGGCTCTGCCAGGGCTCTCTGGGGAAGGATAGCATCAGAGGCCAGCAGGCATCTTCGAGAGAAGATGGATCTTGTGAAAACAGAGATGAAACAGTGGAGTGCAGAGATGCTGGCCTGTGTGGAATTCTTTGGGAAACCCTGGGGGCTCAGTGGTAAAGAATCTGCCTGCCAATGCAGGAAACGTGGGTTCAATCCCTGGGTCAGGAAGATCCCCTGCAGGAGGAAGTGATAACCCACTCCAGTATTCTTGCCTGGAGAATCCCATGGACAGAGGAGACTGGCAGGCTTCAGTCCATGGCGTCACAAAGAGTCAGACACAAGTTAGTGATTGAGCAAGGACGTGTGGAATTCTTTAGCGAGAACAAGAATAGGGGAGCTATTCGCGTGTCCCAGCATTTGGCAGGAGCTGCCTCCCACCTGGGGCAGCTGTGAGAGAGGTAAGAGCAGAGGAAGCTGAATGAGTCCCAGCTCATGCTGGTCAGTTCCACAAAACACCTGCCTTGCATGAACCAAAGGAACGTGAGCCAGTAGAATGCAGTGTCAGAGATGGTGAAACACTCCACTGCAGAATTCTTGACTTCCCAGGGGCCCTGGAGCGACTCCTATTAGAGCTGAGTGAGGTGAATGAAATCATGTCCGACTCTTTGTGAACCCATGGACTGTCCCCCACCAGGCCCCTCTGTCCATGGAATTCTCCAGGCAAAAATCCTGGAATGGGCTGCCATTTCCTTCTCCAGGGAATCTTCCAACCCAGGGATCAAACTCAAGTCTCCTGCACTGCAGGCAAATTCTTTACCATCTGAGCCACCAGGGAAGCTGTTAGAGCTGGAAGAGCACAAAAAGCTTCCTCTGTGAACTGAGTTTGCCTTCAGCCCAAGCCTTTCTTACCTCTGGGGTATTATGTCTTTTCCTGCTCTCATGAATTGTTTTCGGGGGATAATGGCTACCTAGTCTGATGGATTTTCAACACAGGAAGGGACCAGTGAGTCTGTAGAGCCCAGTTGCTCCTCAAAAAAAAAAAAATATGTGTATACACACACACACACACACACACACACACAGAATTTGGCACACAGGTTCAGGGCCCTCACATATCCCACAGATGAATCCAATGTTAAGAATCTGGTCTAGCTGAAGAGCTGAAGCATGGAACTTTATTTACAAAGAGCAACGTACATCTAGAGCCAGTATTTCACAGTACAGATTTTCAGTTAAAAATGAAAGAGTTTCAGAGAGGGATGGTGGCAAAGATTGCACACCAGTGTGAATGTCTTTAATGCCACTAAACTGTGTTAAAAAATGATTAAAATAGTAAATTTGTTATGTATATGATACCATAATAAAAAAAATAATGTGGGTAAGTTCATCTTCCTAAAAATGCAGACTCTGTTAAAACATGATCAGCTTACAAGAGATACTCTCTAAAGCCCTCTCAGTCCCACTTCTGCCTCCCCTGTGAGTACATGGCCACTATTCACCCTGAAACCAGCTTCTCCTGGGTGCCTCACCTCAGTCCACATGCACATATATGCCCCCAAACCAGCTTAGAAACCTTGCTGTCTTCCCCTTCCCTTCCCCTCCATAAACCTCCAGATCCAACAGGCAAGTGTCTCAAATTCACCTTCCCCTTGGGTTTCCCTAGTGGCTCAGATGGTAAAGAATCTGCCTGCAAACTGACAAAGAATTAATCTCCAAAATCCACAAGCAGTTCATGCAGCTCAATACCAGAAAAACAAACAATCCAATCAAAAAGTGGGCAAAAGAACTAAACAGACAGTTCTCCAAAGAAGACATGAAAGTGAAAGAAAGTGAAAGTGAAGTTGCTTAGTCATGTCCGACTCTTTGTGACCCCATGGACTGTAGCCTACCAGGATCCTCAGTCCATGGAATTTTCCAGGCAAGAATACTGGAGTGGGTTGCCATTTCCTTCTCCAGGGAATCTTCCCTGACCAGGGATTGAACCTGGGTCTCCCGCGTTGCGGTCAGATGCTTTACCATCTGAGCCACCAGGGAAGCCCCAAAGAAGACATACAGATGGCTAATAAACACATGAAAAGATGCTCAACATCACTCATTATTAGAGAAATGCAAATCAAAACCGCAATGAGGCATCATCTCACACCAGTCAGAATGACCGTCATCAAAAAGTCTACAAACTGGAGAGGGTGTAGAGAAAAGGAAACGCTCTCACGTTGTTGGTGGGAATACAAACTGGTATGGTCACTATGGAGAGCAGTAGAGCAGTATAGAGATTCCTTAAAACGTGGAAATAGAACTGACATACAACCCAGCAGTCCCACTGCTGGACATACACCATGAGGAAACAGGTACATGCTGGACATATGCCTTGAGGAAACCAGAACTGAAAGACTCATGTACCTCAGTGTTCATTGAAGCACTATTTACAATAGCTATGACATGGAAGCAACTGAGATGTCCACCAGCAGACGAACGGATATGGAAGTTGTGGTACATGTACACAAGTGGATATTACTCAGCTATAAAAAGGAATGCATTTGAGTCAGTTCTAATGAGGTGGATGAACCTAGAACCTATTATACAGAGTGAAATAAGTCAGAGAAACACCAATACAGTGTATTAATGCATATATATGGAATTTAGAAAGACAGTAACAACAATCCTATATGCAAGGCAGCAAAAGAGACTCAGATGTGAAAAACAGACTTTCAGACCCCAGGGGAGAAGTCAAGAGTGGGATGATTTGAGAGAATAGCAATGAAACATGTATATTATCATATGTAAAATAGATGACCAGTGCAAGTTTGATGCACGAAGCAGGGCACCCAAAGCTGGTGCTCTGGGACAACCGAGAGGGATGGGGTGGGGAGGGTGTTTGGAGGGGGGTTCAGGAAGCAGGGCATATGTGCACCCATGGCTGATTCATGTCAATGCATGTCAAAAAGCCATCATAATAATGTAAAGTAATTATTCTCCAGTTAAAATAAATTAATTAATTTTTTAAAGAAAGAATCTGCCTGCAATGGGGGAGACCTAAGACACCTAGGTTGGATCCCTGGGTTGAGAAGATTCCCTGGAAGAGGGTATGGCAACCCACTCCAGTATTCTTGCCTGGAGAATCCCATGGACAGAGGAGCCTGGCAGACTACAATCTATAGGGTCTCAAAGAGTCGGATACGACTGAGTGACTAATACTAAATAACACTAACCTTTCTCTCCATTGTCCCAGACACTGCTTTATTTCCACTTCACAAAAGGGTAGCCCATTGTCTCTTACATTGACAATTTCATCAGCCTCTAAGCAAGTTCTGCACCATTCAGGTCTCATGCAACCTTCCTATCATCAAAGTGGTCTTCCTTACCCAGGTCCAGCTGGACTTGTTCACAGGTAGGTAGGCACTGGCAAACTGCAAGCATTATCTCATGGATGCCTCATCCTTGACAGATGCACTTCCATTGCCCCATTTACAAAAGAGCAAGGTGAGGACTGGAGAGCTTCGGCCATTATGTCAAGGTTATGCAGTCAATAAGTGGCAAAGCCAGGAGTCCCACATGGGCAATCAAACACCAGTTAATAATAAGAGCCAGCACCAACTCAGGGCTAACTATGGTTCAGAATGGTTCTAAATGCTTTGTATCTAAAAGTTCATATAAACCTCATAATTCCATGAAAAAAAAATCTGATTATCATCTCCATTTTATAGGAGACAATTCAAGGTAGAAAGAGTTAAGTAACTTACCCAAATTAACCCAGCTAGCAAAGAATGGGACAGACATTCAATCCCCCTGCAGTCTGGTTCTCAAAGTACCTGCCACAGGCAGTTCCCACAGGGTTAGACCATGCCCCTCCTCCAAAGCACGCAGAATAAACTCACCCGCTGCAACAGGAGAACCAACGCCCAGCCCCCACTGACCACAGTCTAGGATCCAGACACCCTGCCTGCGATCAGTACACTCTGTGGCAGCCAAACCAAACTAGTCATGCCCCCCAAACACTTCATTCTGCTGCTGCTGCTGCTGCTAAGTTGCTTCAGTCGTGTCCAACTCTGTGGGACCCCATAGACGGCAGCCCACCAGGCTCCCCTATCCCTGGAATTCTCCAGGCAAGAATACTGGAGTGGGTTGCCATTTCCTTCTCCAAGGTATGCAAGCATGCTAAGTTGTCTCAGTCATGTCTGACTCTGTGTGACCCCATGGACAGCAGCACACCAGGCTCCCTTGTCCACGGGACTCTCCAGGCAAGAATACTGGAGTGCGTTGCCATTTCCTTCTCCACAAACACTTCATATTAACCCTTAATCCTAAGGTGTCCTTCAGAACCTCTCTATCCATAAATACCAGGTTAATCTTTGCAAAATTCAGCTGACCGTCATAAACTCTGGACCATGAAATCCAGGACCTATTCATAATTCACTCATTCAATCAAATGGATCAAACACTTTGGCCAATCTCTGTGCCAGGTGTTGGGGATACCTTGATACATGGAACAGACTCGGGTTTCATTGTTAAAACAGTGGCAAACACGTATCATCATTTGATCCTCTTCAACAGATCCTTGAATTATCGTGAGCAGTTCATCTGTTTGTCTCTATTGCTACATGGTGGGTTCTCAGAAGTCAAAATGACACCTTATCAAACTCTGTGCCCCTTCCATGTACCTTGACCATGGTAAATAAACTTAGAAAATGTATTTGATGAATCAATGTTTGGATGACTCAATAGGCCCCACTGAAACTACAAGTCTGATGATGTAGAATGTAGCCTCCCATAACGAGTCATGAGCTGGCGGAGCTGAGTGTCTTCATCTGTAGGACTGGCCTCTGGATGATCTGCTTGACTGACTCTCTTACTGTTACTGCTGTCCATTGGCAGAGCAGTTAACATCTTGCAAAATATTTTCATATCCATCTTCTTACTTGATTCTCCATGGCAGGGAAAGATAATCTCTTGCATTGGCTTGAAATTAATTTTCTATATGTTCATAAGCATATTTTGATTGCTCCTAATGAAGTTGTCAAACTAAAGAAGACTCTAGAATTAAACGTAATGTCCCTAGAGTAAATATCTGAAGGGAGAATGCCGGGCTTATAGAGACTTGGGAATGAACACTTATCTTTTCAATAGAGGCATCAACAAAGGGGGCCGTGGTCAGGTTTAAGGGAAATAAGGTTACAAAACACACAGAACTTAGTACAGAGAAAAGTCTCCACAAATATGATAAAGGCAAAGTATTCTTCGCTAAAAATAGTAGCAAAATAAGAATTAGTCAGGTGGCTCAGCAGTAAAGAGTCCGCCGGCCAATGCAGGAGACCCCAGAGACATGAGTCTGATACCTGGGCCAAGAAGATCATCTGGAGGAGGAAATGACAACCCACTCCAGTGTTCTTGCTGGGAAAATCCCATGGAAAGAGGAACCTGGCACGCAACAGTCCGTAGGGTGACAGAGTCTGACACGACTGAGCACGTACAGGCTTAGTTGCTCCAGGACATGTGGGGTCTTCCTGGATCAGGGATGGAACCTGTGTCTCCTGCATTGGCAGGCAGATTCTTTATCCCTGAGCCACCAGGGAAGCCCCCCAAATTAAGCTTTTTTCTAAGCCTTCAGTCTTTCCTGAAAGCATAGTTCCTTTTGGAATTTTGCCTAGTCCTCCCTCAGTTCCTAATTCAAGCCCTAGAGAAATGTTCCACACTTAAAAACCTACCCCTTTCTGGCTCTGAGTGGTTCATTCAAAAGTTCCAGTTCAACATTCATCTTTGAAAGACACGATGTTTTCCATTGGTTTGGAATTAATTTGCCGTAATTCACACCAGTGTATTTTGATTGCTTTTGATTAAGTTTAACAAACTAAAGAAGTGTGATGAAATTAAACATCAAAGTAAACAATCCCTTTTCTAAGGCTCCTTGTGCATAATTATCAGCCTTGTCATTCTTGCTAAATGTATCCATTATGTGACAGTCCTTATGCCTGGGTACTTGTAATTAATACAGAATCCCAAAATCGATTCTAGAGAAATACTCTAAAAAAATCCAGGGAAACTCATTTGCATAACTTCTAAAATATTTGAATGAATTGTTTTGAAACTGGAATGAAAAGAAGGGGGCTTTTACAGGTCAGGGTTTCTTTGTAAAAATAAATAAATAAAACAGGCTGCACATTTAATATTGGGTTTGTTGTAAAGAAAAATAGGTATTTGGTGAAAAGTATGAATAAACAGGTAAATGACTCTTTGGAGCTGTCACTTTGCAGAAAGCCTCGCCAAAATTAATGGCTAATAATTAACCACCCAAGCAACTAATGTGTTTAAAAAAAGTTCACTGGCAGCTTTGTAATGTTGCTGAAAATGATGAAAATTAGAGTTAATATCATTTTATTAAAATGTGGGAAAATAACTTAAATATGTGTATAAGGAGGGGAAGAAAGACCTCTTCATGGCTTCATGTACTTCCTTTCATCCAGGGTAAAAAATTCCAGCCCTGGAACAGAGCTGCGCTCTGCAAAACTCTCTCTGCTGCTTTGAAGCACAGTGAATCTGGATACAGGATACGTCCTCCTGAAGCCTCAATGTCCTCGTGGAAAAGTAGGGCCCACCAGCTTTGCACCCAGAGCACTTAAAGGAGGGGACCTGAGTGCTCAGCTAGCCTCTCTTCTCTGTGGGTCTCAATTCCTCTGACTGCAACTCTTCTCCATACACATCAATTATTAATGGTAATAATAACCAGAAGAAGAATATTTGTCGAGAATTTATCAGACCCTATGCTAAGCATTTTTCTTGCATTAGCACTTCTAATCATAACAATGACCCTATGAGAAGGTTATCTCAGGAGAAAGTATCATCTTTTTCTGAAAGTTTAAACAACTTCTCTAATGAGGAAACTAAATCTTGGGGGGAGCAGTCAACTATGACGCAAAGTTGGTTTCTGAACTTGGGGGCCTGTGTCTTTAACTGTTGCATTATATGGTGGCCCCTGGGATGGGATTTCCAAGCTGGAGGTGCACGGGTGAGCTTTGGGAGGAAATATAATCTCTGAAAATATTGCAGAAATAGTTGTATTTCTGGAATGAGGGTTGAACGCATTTCATGAAAGTTTCCAAAACTTTCACTTAGTTCTCAAAGCAGGCCCTTACCTGCAAAAGACTAATGTTAAGCATTTTACACTGAGCCAAACTCAATAGCTAGACTGTTGTGCTATCTGAAGTGTGGTCCAGGGACAAGTAGCATCAGCATCACGTGGTAGCTTGCAAGAAAATTCAAAATGTGGGCCCTGCTCCAGACATACTAAATCAGAATCTGGCTCTTAGCAAGATCCCCAGGAGATTTCTGTGTCCCCAAAACAGCCTGCGAGAGCAAGGAAGGTCTTCCTGGATGAGGCAATGCATGAAATAAGCCCCACATAAGGGCCTCCCTAGTGGCTCAGTGGTAAAGGACCCACATGCCAGCGCGAGAGACTTGGATTCAGTTCCTACTCTGGGAAAATCCCACATGCCATAGAGCAACTAAGCCCATGTAACACCACTACTGAGCCTGCTCCAGAGCCCAGGACCCACAACTACTGAAGCCCTCATGCCCTAGAGCCCTTGCTCCGCAATCAGAGAAGCTTGTGCACCACAACTAGAGAGTAGCTACCGCTCATTATAACTAGAGAAAAGTCCAGCAGCAACGAAAACCCAGCAATAAAAGTATTTATTTCAAGTTCCATTAAGGAAAAAAGCTCCAAATGATGACTGATCATCAGCCAAGGGACAATGGAGGTGGATAAAGACATTTCAAACAGAAGGATATGCCCAAATGAACATATGAAGGATGAGGGCTGCAAGCTCAGAGGATGGGGCAGGGAGCCACAGCAGCTTAAATGGCTGGTGAGTGTGGTGTGAGGGCTGGGGTTCCAGAAGCACAACGTAGATAGGAAGGTTGGTGCAGGCTGCAAGCTCAGTCACTTAAGTCATGTCTAACTCCTGGTCTGTAGCCGGCCACGCTCCTCTGTCCATGGGGATTCTCCAGGCAAGAAGACTGGAATGGGTTTCCATGCCCTCCTCCAGGGGATCTTCCTGACCCAGGGATCAAACCCACATTTCTTATGTCTCCTGCACTAGCAGCCAGGTTTGTTACCACTAGCACCATCTGGGAAGCCCATGTTGTTTGGAACATACACAGAAGAGAGGGGAGTGGCCGCTTATGAAGGAGCATTATGAAGGTAGTCAGATGTGTATTTTTAAAAATCACTCAGGTGACAGAATGGAGACTGAACACAGACAACCCTCAAGGTGCTAGGAGGAATTGCCCCTCCCACCCTCTCATTGCTCCTCCAGCACTGGTTCGCTCTCCTCTCACACCAAACCTAGCCACACCATGCCCTGCTACTGCTCCCAAATATCTGTGGCTTGAGTCCCTCTGAACTGGGACCAAACAGGCGACAAAGGACATCACTGACAATACAGTTAAATGCCAGCTCCCCGAGAATAGGCCTGCGACTGTCTCCTTGACCACCAGTCCCCAGTTCTAGAAGAGGACCTGGCCCTGAGTCAGTGCTCAGTGAGGATTTGTTGAAGGAAAGCATAATAATGTGATTAAGTTGGGTTTTTACCCCAGGAGCACTTAATCTTCCACAGACCTAGGGGATATTAAAAGTGCATGGTGAAAGGGACCTTGTCCAGCTCCTGCAGGTTTGTCTGAATGTAGGAGTGCCTAGAAAACACAACAGAAACTTGTGGCAATGCATTTGGCCAGTTAACAGTGTCTGTGAACTTGAGACTGAAAAAGAATTGGGATCTGGTGTCGCCCCTGGGCCCTCAGAGGCTGCAGCTGGGGGCCGCAAGGGTCCACAGGCCATTTTCCTTTTATTCCACAGCTTGTTCCCTGAGTCCCCTCACAGTTGTACACCACAAGAGAAGCATTTATTAAGCACCTGCCATCCACTGGAAAATACAGAGCGATGGGAAGTATAAAAGAAAGGAAGTGGGAGGCCCACACCTGGTGGAATAGACGTGGAGAAAGACAGGCATGTGGGCCCATCCCCAGAAGATTCTCAGCATGAACACCTTTGTCCAACAGTTCACCTTAGCCTCCTTTGGGGCTGGCCTCACAGCGATCAACTCAGCCTTGGGGACCGGGGGGATGGGTGGATGGTGAACATGAGGTTGGTTGCCCTCAGCCTTCATTCTGAGGCTCAGATATGCCCTGGGAGTGGGTCCCAACCAAGCTCTGGTATCCCCAGTACAGTACCCTGTATATAGGGGCGCCCTTCTCCAACTCGCAGAAAGGTGTCATGCAGGCTAATGGTGCACCTTTCACATCTAAGCCAGGGTTTCCTTAAATACCAGCTCTGGGCTCAGCCTGGGGAGTGAAATGAAAGAGCAGAAATTTCACTGTGTGAGGGCCTAGAAGTGCCCACGCACCATGCTTCAAGGTGTACAGGCATAAATTATCTAGTTTCACTCTCCCAACCTGGTGTACTCAGATCTGTTGACAGATGAAAACTGGGGCTCCAAGCAAGAGGTAGATTTGATCCCCGAGTATTGAGTGGCTGACAGGTGCAGCTGGACTCACTTGTCTCTGTCTGGCTCAAAGCCCAGCCGCCTCCTCCCCCACCCAGCCCACTGAGCCCAGGATGCCCAGCCCTCCCCTCATGCTGCCATTTCCTATTTCCTCTTTTATAGTAAACACTAAACGAGAAAGTAAAATCAATGAGAAATAATAAGCATTAAAAAAATGACTCCATAAAAATACGAAAACAGTAAAAACATAAAAAAGACTTAAAAACAGTAAAAACAAAAGTATAGCTTTAAAAAAGCAGTGGGTGAAATCAGCACAGGGGACCAACCAAGGAGCTTAATCCCAATGTTATCAACTCAAACAAAACTGTTTGAGGCATACCAGAGGCAAACCAAAGGCCCAGTGCAGGGAGCACAAGTTTTAAAAGATGGGGGAGGATTTGGAGGTTGAACTCCAGTTCCTACACTCCTCTCATCTTGGTTGGCAAAGTCAGCATTCATTGCAGTGATGTAGAAAGTCTTCCTGGAGCAGGTGGCATTTAGCTGACCTTTGAAATTGGGCTACCATTTGAGAGGACACTCCTTCCAGGAGAGGAGAACTTTCAAAACAAAGTCATAAGAGCAGATGCAAACTATTGTATATAAAATGGATAAACAACAAGGTCCTACTGTACAGTCCAGGGAATTATATTCAGTATCCTGTGATAAACTATAATGGAGTTTCTCAGTTGGCTCAATGGTAAAGAATCCACCTGCCAATGGAGGAGAAGCAGATTCAATCCCTGGGTCAGGACGATCTTCTGGAGAAGGAAATGGCCACTCACTCCAGTATTCTTGCCTGGAAAATCCCACAGACAAAGGAGCATGGTGAGATACAGTCCAGGAGGTCAGAAAAAAGTCAAACATGACTAATTGACTAAATAACAACAATAAACTATAATGGAAAAGAATATTTTAAAAAGAATGTTTGTATGTGTATGAAAGAGATGGGAATACCAGACCACCTGACCTGCCTTTTGAGAAATCTGTATGCAGGTCAGGACACAACAGTTAGAACTGGACTTGGAACAACAGACTGGTTCCAAGTAGGAAAAGGAGTACGTCAAGGCTGGATATTGTCACCCTGCTTATTTAACTTCTATGCAGAGTACATCATGAGAAATGCTGGGCTGGAAGAAGCACAAGCTGGAATCAAGATTGCCGGGAGAAATATCAATAACCTCAGATATGCAGATGACACCACCCTTATGGCAGAAGGTGAAGAAGACCTAAAGAACCTCTTGATGAAAGTGAAAGAGGAGAGTGAAAAAGCTGGATTAAAGCTCAACACTCAGCAAACAAAGATCATGGCCTCTGGCCCCACCACTTCATGGCAAATAGATGGGATAACAGTGGAAACAGTGGCAGACTTTATTTTGGGGGGCTCCAAAATCACTGAAGATGGTGACTGCAGCCATGAAATTAAAAGATGCTTAGTCCTTGGAAGGAAAGTTATGACCAACCTAGATAGCATATTAAAAAGCAGAGACATTACTTTGCCAACAAACGTCCGTCTAGTCAAGGCTGTGGTTTTTCCAGTAGTCATGTATGGATGTGAGAGTTGGACTGTGAAGAAAGCTGAGCACCAAAAAATTGATGCTTCTGAACTGTGGTGTTGGAGAAGACTCTTGAGAGTCCCTTGGACTGCAAGGAGATCAAACCAGTCCATCCTGAAGGAGATCAGTCCTGGGTGTTCATTGGAAGGACTGATGTTGAAGCTGAAACTCCAATACTTTGGCCACCTGATGTGAAGAGCTGACTCATTTGAAAAGACCCTGATGCTGACAAAGATTGAAGGCGGGAGGGGAAGAGGACAACAGAGGGTGAGATGGCTGGATGGCATCACCGACACAATGGACGTGAGTTTGAGTAAACTCCAGGAGTCGGTGATGGACAGGGAGGCCTGGCATGCTGCAGGCCATGGTGTCCCAGAGAGTCAGACATGACTGAGCGACTGAACTGAACTGAACTGTGTGTAACTGAGTCACTCTGCTGCGCAGCAGACTGGCACAACATTGTAAACCAACTATACTTCAGTTAAAAAAATGAAATTAACTTTTTTACAAAAATCATAGAGACCATAGGGTGCAGAAGCATGGAGGAATGGGGTGGCAGTCTGGCTGACTGGTGCAAGCTCTTGCTATAAGGGAGAGGTAGTGCAAAGAAGCCAGAAGTTGGTTTGGGGCCAGCCAGGGAGAACCTGACACCTCAGTCCAGCAATGTGGACCAAGATCAAGTGACTCTGCCCCCTGAAACAAGGAGAGAGGGCCAAAGGGTCCCTGCAGGAAGCCAAGGTCACCTGTGGCTCGGTCCCAGCTGGGGCGGGGGAGCTGAAGGGCAGCATCACTGACTCAAGGTCGCAAACCACGTGAGAGACTCGGGCAGGGCCAGGCCCCGCGGGAGCTGAGTCCTTTGCTGAATAAGGACTTGGCCCAGTTTCGCTTCCGAAGTGACTGTGTGTCAGGAGGATGTAAAGGTTCCTTTACACAACAGCAATTCCTCTTGGCAGGATGTGAGAAGCCTGGCGGGGCTGCCGACCGACCAGGGGATGGGCAGTTAGAGTTGGGGAGAAGAGGGGAGGAACGCGGAGGAGGGGCAGGACAGAAGGGAGAAACATCTCCCATAACTGAGCGGGCTGTTAGCAAGTCAAGGTTCTGGGATGAAGTGCAAACTCCAGCTCCTGCCACCGTGCCCCTTCCCCTTCCTCCCATCACACTCACATACCTCGCCCCTCCCTGATCCCCAAGACATACCTGCAAACACACTCATTCGTGCACTCACAAACTCACACCCTCACACTCACAGAGACAGTCACACACTCCCCTCCTCTCACACGGACTCATACTCAGGTTACACACTCACACGCAGCCATAATGAGCTAAACGTCAGGTCAGATTACTGAAGTTTTCATCCACCTCAGCAAAATTAGTTTAAAAAGGGCAATGCAGAGAATTTTTTCCCAATGCTATATTTATTCAATTTAAAGGATTACACATCATTCTGAGATTATGTCCCTTCTCTCTTCTTTGCCGCAGCAGATGTTAAAATATCCTCTCTTTTAGGAAAGGGTTGTGATAACAGATGGCAAGGTGTTTTCCTTCATGTCATTTCTTGCATGTGTGTGTGTGTGCGCGCGCTTAGTTGTATCTGACTCTTGCAACCTCATGGACTGTAGCCCACCAGGCTCCTCTGTCCATGGGGTTTTCCAGACAAGAATACTGGAGTGGGTTGCCACTGCCTTCTCCAGGGGATCTTCCAGATCTAGGAATCAAACCCACGTCTCCTGCATTGACAGGCAGATTCTTTACTACTGAGACACCTGCAAAGCTCCTTTAAAGAGATGTGCCGTGTGTGTGGTTAGTCGCTCAGTCGTGGCCGACTCTTTGTGACCCCATGGACTGCAGCACACCAGGCTCCTCTGTCCATGGGGATTCTCCAGGCAAGAGTACTGGAGTGGGTTGCCATGCCCTTCTCCAGGGAGCTTCCCAATCCAGGGATCGAACCCAGCAATTGAACCCAGGTTTCCTGCTTTGCAGGCAGATTCTTTACCATTTGAACCACCAGGGAAACCACCCCCCCCCAAATACAGAACTCTTCACAAATTTGTGTGTCAGTATTTAAAGAGATACTTAAGTTAAAATGAGGTCAGTAAGGTGGACCCTCATCCCGTATGGCTGGTGGCCTGCTAAGTAAAAGAGATTAAGACACAAGCATACCCAGAGGAAGATGACATGAAGCCAGTGGAAGAAGAAACGGCTGTCCACAAGCTGAGGACAGAGGTCTGAAAAGAAACTAATCCTGCTGACTTCTTGATCTTGGACTACCAGCCTCCAGGACTATGTTTAACCCCCGAGTCTGGGGTGCTTTGTCATGACAGCCGAACTAACCCACCATGCCTCATAGAGCTTTACCTCCCTTCCCCACATTCGAGCCTCATTAGAGCTCCATGACGGGCAGGACAAGGATCGTTGTTCCCACCTGAAAGTTGAGAAAGTGGAGGCTCAAAGCAGGTAAGTGCCTGGGAGGACGCTGGACCCTCCGGTCTGGATCCAGGGCCCCTCTGGCTTCACCACGCTTAATGTCTGCTCACCTGGGCAACACAGGGCTCAGACTGCCTCTCTAGCCTCAGCCGGGCCTTGGGAGGTGGCTCTGGACTGTCTCACTCCCTCTATGCTCCACCCTCCCCCGCCCTCCAGCATCCCCGCAGGCCTCCTGCCCCCATCCTGCCCAGTGACTCTGGGCTGCCTGGCCCAGGCAGTATTCAGATGCCATCATTTCACAGGACGTCCAGGTCCACCTCTCCCTGCAGGATCAGTCTGCACACGGCTTGGTTGGCAGCTGAACTGAGGTTAATAACAGGCTGAGTGTGCATCCCACTGAGCTGCGGGGTGTTGATGGCTTGGTGAGGGGATGAGGGCGGTAGAAAAGTTCAGTTAGTGAAATGAATACCTGGCACCAGCCCTGGGGGTTGGAAAAGGAGAGCAGGAAGAGTGAGAAGCAGGAGGAGAGAGGGAGCGGGGGAGAAATTCAAACCAAAAAGGAAAGACAAGAGGAGATGGAAGGAGAGGAGAGGAAGGTGTGAAGGAGAACAGAAGAGGCTGGGTAGTCCCTCCTGTGGACCATGGACCCAGCCAGAGCAAGCAAAATCCTTGGCTTCTTTATCCAGTTTTGTGGCTATCATTTCAGTCTGTGCATGCAAAACACCTTTCTGGACTCACGGGAAGTCGCAAACCACCAGACAGGGGACCACTCTGTCAGCCCTCACCTTCCCTTCTCTTAGTATCCCTTCCCTTCCATCTGTATCCTTTCTGCACCTCACTCGTTTTCATGCTCCCCTTCCCCAGCACTCCTTACAGCCTCACGCTTCTCCTCAGCAGAACAAACTCACATTTTCTCCTATCGATTTGCTCTCTCAGTATAAAGTGTGCAGAACAAGCAAGGCACACAGTGTTCTTTCTGTTGCACAGCCATGGGACTTGATGAATGGGCAAAGCAGATGCTGGAGGCTGTAGAAGAGTTGACAGCAGCACACGCTTATCTTCACTATAATGCAAACGGTTGTACTCAATCATGCATTTACACAGGCTGGGGCAATTTAGAGACATGTGTGTCCACAGACTGTAAATCACAGCAGCCTTGGCCCTTCAGCCTGCATCTGTGGGGACCTCACA
This sequence comes from Muntiacus reevesi, assembly GCF_963930625.1. Taxonomy (NCBI): domain Eukaryota; kingdom Metazoa; phylum Chordata; class Mammalia; order Artiodactyla; family Cervidae; genus Muntiacus; species Muntiacus reevesi. Next base: position 1,726,524 of record NC_089258.1, read on the forward strand.
GAAATGGTACAAACAGTTCTCCAAACAATTCTGAAAGTTTTCTCTGTTCTTCTGGGCAGAAAGTATTCAGAGGCACACTATTACCAGCTACCATTTATTGAGCATCTATTATGTGCTGGAGATTCATGTACATTATCTCTGATCTTTCTGACAAAGCTCTGAATAGCCATTTGTATCCCTATTTTACAAATAAGGAAACTGAAGTTCAGCAAGGGGAACTTCCACCTTGGATACTAGGGGATACTAGGGGAAGTATCCACCAGTTCTACAGAAGGTCAGGGGTGGGTCTGAAGTCAAGGCCGGCTCTCTTTCTGATACACCACAGAAGAGAATTCATATCACCTTCAGTGTACCTCCCAGCAACAGCCAGCTTGGTCTGTTCACTGCCATGAAATTCAACCCACTCCAGTCCTCTTGCCTGGAGAATCCCATGAATGGAGGAGCCTGGTAGGCTACAGTCTATGGGGTCGCTAAGAGTCGGACATGACTGAGCAACTTCACTTTCACTTTTCACTTTCATGCATCGGAGACGGAAATGGTAACCCCCTCCAGTGTTCTTGCCTGGAGAATCCCAGGGTCAGGGGAGCCTAGTGGGCTGTCGTCTATGAGGTCGCACAGAGTCGGACACAACTGAAACGACTTAGCAGCAGTAGCAGCAGCCTCTATACAGGCCTCCCAGGTAGCTCAGATGGTAAAGAATCTGCCTGCAATGCAGGAGACTTGAGTTCAACCCCTGGGTCAGGAAGATATCCTAGAGGAGGGCATGGCAACCCACTCCAGCATTCTTGCCTGGAAAATTTCATGGACAGAGGAACCTGGCAGGCTACAGTCCATAGGGTCACAAAGAGTCAGACATGACTGAGTGACTTTCACTTTCTTTTCACTTTTCAGGCTCCATACATCTTTCTATTCTCAAAACCCAGTACATTTTTCAGGCACAAAAGGAACTCAATAAATGGTTTTGGATAATGAGGAAGCCACAGAGGCAAACAAAATCCTGAGTACCCAGAATCCTGTCAAAGGGAATGCTTGCAGAACTGAAACATAATTTGGGGTCTTTGATTTCATGTGAAATAGGCAAATTACAGAAAAATAGACTTATTTGTCTCTGTAGCTTTATGAAGAGCCCTCCTCATTTTAGGTCAGAGGACAGGACAGTCAGTGGGATGGGTTGAAGTATAATATAAATGCAAGCTCACAGTGGGCTCGGTAGTGTCTTGGCTCCACACTCTGTAAGTCCATCAGCTATCTTGCTCAGAGAGAACTGATAAACACAAGATTGACCCCAAGGCCCAAGAAAACTCCTAACATTTGATGGAATCAAGAAACATGATGCGGTCTTTCTTTAAGAGAACTGCATTAGGTATTGAATGAAATCTATAATTATACTAAGAGTCCCAACACATACATCACAGTGTAGGAAACAAGGCAGGAAAACAGAGACTACAAGAAACTGTCAATAGTCAGGGTGGAAAAGTAGTCTGTTGAGTTAACTCTCAGTTAACCTGACAATTCAATTACTCAAGCTAACCAGTCTCAGTTAATCAAGGTTACAACACAATTGGGATTGACTCTGCAGATTACTTATACCCTGATGACTGAAATGTCCCATAAATATGTCCTTCCTAGATGTAAAATAGATGTGTAGCTTTCAGTTCTCATCAACTTCACGCCACCAGCTCCTTATATTAGCAACTCCTCTCATTGCCCAGTACACCTCTTTCTGAGTGTATTTCTGAGCATGAGGAGTGGGGGGCAGTGGGAAGGAAGAAGGTTAGAGAGTCAGCCAAGCCTGACTGAGCTCAACCTCGGCCATCTGCTTACTACCAGCTTTAAAACACTGGACAAGGTGATTTGCTCTTAAGGCCTCAGTTTCCTCATCTTTAAAGGGGATAAAACAACATTTACGCCCTGGAGTTTATTATTTATTCATATATATACTCACTTTCCCATATCTTTCAGAATTTTCCACAGTTTACTGTGATCCACACAGTCAAAGGCTTTGACATAGTCAATAAAGCAGAAGTAGATGTTTTCTGGAACTCTCTTGCTTTTTCAGCCATCCAGCAGATGTTGGCAAATTGATCTCTTGTTCCACTGCCTTTTCTAAAACCAGCTTGAACAGCTGGAAATTCATGGTTCACGGACTGTTGAAGCCTGGTTTGGAGAATTTTGAGCATTACTTTACTAGTGTGTGAGATGAGTACAATTGTATGGTACTTTGAGCATTCTTTGGGATTGCCTTTCTTTGGGACTGGAATGAAAACGGACCTTTTCCAGTCCCGTGGCCACTGCTGAGTTTTCCAAATTTGCTGGCATACTGAGTGCAGCACTTTCACAACATCATCTTTTAGGACCTGAAATAGCTCAACTGGAATTCCATCACCTCCACTAGCTTTGTTCGTAGTGATGCTTCCTAAGACCCACTTGACTTCCCATTCCAGGATGTCTGGCTCTAGGTGAGTGATCACACCATCGTGATTATCTGGGTCATGAAGATCTTTTTTGTACAGTTTTTCTGTGTATTCTTGCCACCTCTTCTTAATATCTTCTGTTTGTGTTAGGTCCATATCATTTGTTGTTCATTGAGCCCATCTTTGCCTGAAATGTTCCCTTGGTCTGTCTAATTTTCTTGAAGAGATCTCTAGTCTTTCCCATTCTATTGTTTCCCTCTATTTCTTTGCACTTATCACTGAGGAAGGCTTTCTTATCTCTCCTTGCTATTCTTTGGAACTCTGCATTCCAATGGGTACATCTTTCCTTTTTTCCTTTGCTTTTTGCTTCTTTTCTTTTCACAGCTATTTATAAGGCCTCCTCGGACAGCCATTTTGCTTTTTGCATTTCTTTGTCTTGGGGATGGTTTTGATCCCAGTCTCCTATACAATGTCACAAACCTCTGTCCATAGTTCATCAGGCACTCTGTCTATCAGATCTAGTCCCTTGAATCTATTTCTCACTTCCACTGTATAATCATTAGGGATTTGATTTAGGTCATACCTGAATGGTCTAGTGGTTTTTCCTACTTTATTCAATTTCAGTCTGAATTTGGCAATAAGGAGTTCATCATCTGAGTCACAGTCAACTCCCAGTCTTGTTTTTGCTGACTGTATAGAGCTTCTCCATCTTTGGCTGCAAAGAATATAATCAATCTGACTTCAGTGTTGACCATCTGCTGATGTCCATGTGTATAGTCTTCTCTTGTGTTGTTGAAAGAGGGTGTTTGCTATGACCAGTGCATTCTCTTGGCAAAACTCTATTAGCCTTTGCCCTGTTTCATTGCATACTCCAAGGCCAAATTTGCCTGTTTCTCCAGGTGTTTCTTGACTTCCTACTTTTGCATTCCAGTCCCCTATAATGAAAAAGACATCTTTTTTGGATGTTAGTTTTCAAGGTCTTGTAGGTCTTCAGAGAACCATTCAACTTCCACTTCTTCAGCATTACTGGTTGGGACATAGACTTGGATTACCGTGATATTGAATGGTTTGCCTTGGAAATGAACAGAGATCATTCTGTCATTTTTGAGATTGCATCCCAGTATTGCATTTTGGACTCTCTTGTTGACCATGATGGCTACTCCATTTCTTCTAAGGGATTCTTGCCCATAGTAGTAGATATAATTGTCATCTGAGTTAAATTCACCCATTCCAGTCCATTTTAGTTTGCTGATTCCTAAAATGTCAATGTTCACTCTTGCCATCTCCTGTTTGACCACTTCCAATTTGCCTTAATTCATGGACCTAACTTTCCAGGTTCCTATGCAATATTGCTCTGTACAGCATTGGACCTTGCTTCAATCCCCAGTCACATCCACAATTGAGTGTTGTTTTTGCTTTGACTTTATCTCTTCATTCTTTCTGGAGTTATTTCTCCACTGATCTCCAGTAGCATATTGGTCACCTACAGACCTGGGGAGTTCATCTTTCAGTGTCCTATCTTTTTGCCTTTTCATACTGTTCATGGGGTTCTCAAGGCAAGAATACTGAAGTGGTTTGCCATTCCCTTCTCTAGTGGACCACATTTTGTCAGAACTCTCCACTATGACCCGTCCATCTTGGGTGGCCCTACACGGTATGGCTCATAGTTTCATTGAGTTAGACAAGGATGTGGTCCATGTGATTAGGTCCACTTGACCTGCCTCCTGAGAAATCTGTATGCAAGTCAGGAAGCAACAGTTAGAACTGAACATGGAACAACAGACTGGTTCCAAATAGGAAAAGGAGTATACATCAAGGCTGGATATTGTCACCCAGCTTATTTAACTTATATGCAGAGTGCATCATGAGAAATGCTTGGCTGGATGAAGCACAAGCTGGAATCAAGATTGCTGGGAGAAATATCAATAATCTCAGATATGCAGAGGACACCACCCTTATGGCAGAAAGTGAAGAAGAACTAAAGAGCCTTTTGATGAAAGTGAAAGAGGAGAGTGAAAAAGTTGGCTTAAAGCTCAACATTCAGAAAACGAAGATCATGGCATCCGGTCCCATCACTTTATGGCAAATAGATCAGGAAACAGTGGCAGACTTTATTTTGGGGAGCTCCAAACTCACTGAAGATGGTGACTGCAGCCACAAAAAAGACATTTACTCCTTGGAAGGAAAGTTATGACCATCATAGACAGCTTACTAAAAAGCAGAGACATTACTTTGCCAACAAAGTTCCGTCTAGTCAAGGCTATGGTTTTTCCAGTGGTCATGTATGTATGTGAGAGTTGGACTATAAGGAAAGCTGAGCACCAAAGAATTGATGCTTTTGAATTATGGTGTTGGAGAAGACTCTTGAGAGTCCCTTGGATTGCAGGGAGATCCAATCAGTCCATCCTAAAGGAAATCAGTCCTGCATATCCATTGGAAGGCCTGATGCTGAAGCTGAAACTCCAATACTTTGGCCACCTGATGAGAAGAACTGACTCATTGGAAAAGTCCCTGATGCCGGGAAAGCATGGAAGCGGGAGGAGAAGGGGACGACAGAGGATGAGGTGGTTGGCGGCATCACCAACTCAATGGATATGAGTTTGTGTAAACTCTGGGAGTTGGTGATGGATAGGGAGGCCTGGCATGCTGCAATCCATGGGGTTGCAGAGAGTCAGACACGACTGAGCGACTGAACTGAACTGATCCTAACTCTGCTCCAGGTAAGTTTGAAGAGGGCTTATAAGATCACATTAAGACAGAAAGATAAAGGTTGAAACTCAGGCAAAAAAAGGAAAGGACTTAAGGTAGAGATAAAGCAGAAGCCATAAATGAGGTTGGAAAAATGAAGACGGTAAATATCTAAGAGCTGGCCACACATATAGTCTCAAGTGTTATAGAAGCTAATGTGGAAAGGAAAAGTTAGTCATTTATGTGGTTCAGAGTGTTTCTAAGAGAAACACCAGGAGACCAGAGTTATAGCCATACTTGGGGCTTCCCAGGTGGCGCCAGAGGTAAAGGGTCCACCTGACAATGTGGGAGACATAAGAGACGTGGATTTGACCCGTGGGTTGGAAGGTCCCCTGAAGGAGGAAATGGCAACCCACTCCAGTATTTTTACCTGGAGAATCTCACGGACAGAGGAGCCTCGTGGGCTCATGTCCACAGGGTCTGACATAACTAAAGAGACTTAACATGCTTGCATGCATGCATAGCCATACTTGAACTAGCACAGAGAAAGTGGTATCTGTGGAAGCCTGTAAAGGAGGACCCTACAAGATGCAATGAGCAATGCCTTTGTAGTAAACACCACTGAGGTTTTCTAACCACTCCCAATATGGATTAGGAGCAGAGCATCCCTCAAAGGCCCATCTAGTGAAAACAATAGAATTCAGGGGAGAGAATATAGGAAAGACAGAGTAATGAGATCTCATTCCCAGACTCTAGTGATAGGACTTGACCTAGGATAGATGTCAGACCCTTTAGACTTTAGACTCCAGACTCCAAGTTTTCACTTGAACAATCTCCTTACGTATTGCTTTTCTTAGCAGAAACTTTTTAAGTCAATATTGAGAGACAATGAACTCAGGACTGTCCACCCTGAAAAGCACCCAGAGTGTGTCTAGTCCCGGCTACCATTTCAAACCCATGCACCTTAATCAACAACAGAGCCAGAAGTGGAGCTGAAGAGCCCCTCAGGAAGAATGACTGAGGAGAAGCCATTCTTTCTCCAACTGGAGGAGCCAACAGGCAGGCAAAACTGAGATCCTTCTTGATAAAGAGTCTTGGGCCAGTCCCAACACACAGATGAATGAGTGGGCAAGTCCGCACCATGGAGAATAGACATAAGAATTTTAGCCTGGAATTTTTTAAGTTCATCTGCACAGGAGCACCGTGTATGGGCTTTCATAGCAAATCCTTACCCATGCTAGGCTACTCTGGGAACTGTATAGGTATAGGGAAAAGGCCCTACTGCTAGTCGCAGATGTAGAAAGTAGGCACAGGACCACATACTGCAGCTTCAGCTTCAGCACCAGTCCTTCCAATGAATATTCAGGGCTGATTTCCTTTAGGATTGGCTGGTTTGATCTCCTTGCTGTCCAAGGAACTCTCAAGAGTCTTCTCCAGCACCACAGTTCTAAAGTATAAAAAACAAACAGAAATGATGGGCTTCAAAACATTTTTTGATTTTACTGCTCCATCGACTAACCCTCACTGCTATTATGAAATTGTAGTACCGAGTCCATGCATGCATGCTAAGTCAATGCAGTCATGTCTGACTCTTTGTGACTTTATGGACTGTAGCCCACCAGGCTCCTCTGTCCATGGGATTCTCCAAACAAGAATACTCGAATGGGTTACCATGCCCTCTTCCAAAGGATTTTCCTGACCCAGGAATCGAAACTACACCCTTTATGTCTCCCTACATTGGTAAGTGGGTTCTTGACCACTAGAACCACCTGGGAAGCCCACTGAGTACATACAGGTATCAATAACTGTGGGTCTTTAATGCGCTTGTGTATTAGTTCATAATCAATATAAAGGCTAGAAAAGAGTCAACCAAAACCACACATGATTTAATACTGTTCCTAGTGGACTTTACCACCAGATGTAACTAGTTAAAGACATTGTCTATGGTTGAAAAGTCTTATCCAAAAGTCTATTTGTTTCTCACATAAAGCATTGATCTGAAAAACCCAGGCTTCAGTGAGTTCATCAAAGAGACACTTTCTATGGAATGTTCCCAGACCTGTAAGTGTGTGTTCAGGAGAAGCAGAGAGAGATCTCCTTTTTTAAGATGGGATAAACTTATCACCTTTGTCCAGCCAATCAGTCACTGATCATAGACTCAATAAAGCTGAGCAAGTTATTAGGGCAGGGAACCCACCATTCAGAGTCATTAATAGCTCTTGCACAAAGGATTTTTCTCTGGCATGGTATTCAACTACAGTTTTTAATACAATGAGCTACTATCCTACACAATGTGAGGGGCTTCACCAAGAGTAACTTGGGATCTGTTAGCGTTGAGGGTGATGGCTTTTAGAGCTGGGAGAACAAGCCTCCAAGACAGTTGGAATCTGAGCCCCACAGTCTTAATCCCCATGGTGCGCCTCATGTAATCATCCTAAAGTCTGCTTTCATTACCAGATCTATCAATCATATTCAGGCCATCTCACTAAGTATTATTCCACCTAAGTATTTTCCAGATAATGTAAAATTTAAAACAGACTTTAAAGTCCCAGTTGGACACTTGATATTTTGTTTGCACCAGTCTTCACTGATCCAGTTAATTTTGTGTGTGTTCATTTTTTGGTTCTGGGAGGGGGTTTGCTTTGTCTTGGTCTTGATCATTAAGTTGTTCTTGTCAAACTAGGAGCCAGGAGGGTAAGGCCCAATTTTGCTGGAACACTTAGCAACTAAACTCAATTTTAAGTTTTCTACACTCTGCCAATAAATGAGATCTCTACCTTAAAAAACCTAGAGAGAAAATATATTGAGGTCCCCAAAAGTTCTTTTGCCCACCCACTTCAGCCCCGTAACTTTTCTAGGACAAATTTATTGACCCATGGATTGGGACAGTCATGCCTACTATTTAAACAGGAGGAAAATAAATAAATAAATAAGAGGGATATATTCCCTTTCTACCCAATCTATATTATCCATCCTTTGGTTAATCTTTGTTAACCCAAGCTGGGCTGACTTCACAAAGAGTCAGTATTGCCAGAGGTGGCCCAGTAGAGAAGAGATGCCACTAAAACTTCACCCAGATGTATTCCACAAGCCACCATTCCACACCATGGGTTCTACTCTTTAATGAGTTTGTAGAGAAGGACAACTGTCTGTAAATTTGCCACATGGAGATGTAATCTGCCCATCCCGCAGTGGCTCCCAGTGGAGCCCAATCAAAGCTGCTGCCAATTCAGTTACTCAAGACCCCTCTTCTACCAACAACCAGCTCTAGCAGGAGTGCAAACAAATAGAGTTCAAAACACCATTTTTACAAAGCCATATGTCCAAACATACCTGACAAGGGAATCTGAGTGTTAAGACAAATCACATCCAGCTTGCCAGGGAACAAGATCAACTCTAGAAGAAAAATGTCCCTGTCATTTAGCTGGGAGATCTGACAGCCAATCCCCTGAGCTTGACAGAGATAAGAGTGGCCAGTCCACCTTTACTTCTGCCAAAGTTATTTTTTTCCCTGATGGCTGGAGAGATAAAAGACCTAAAGCCATAAACATGAATAGGTGAATTTGTAAAACCGAGTTTCTCTTGAAATAGAAAACATTATTACAAAAAAAACACTTCAAAACAGGAAAAACCTCCAAGCTGTTATCTTTGGTGCCCCACATGGCCATGTTCCTAGAATGGAACTAAAGTCACTGTAGAGCTCACCCCAGGATGGGTTCTGAGTCTAAAAAGTGCTGGCATGGGTTTTTCTGATTGGTTGGGAACCTTCCAAGGTATCTTCTTTCTATGTAATAACAGGCTTCCTATTTGCAGGCAAAGACCAATCCCAGCTGAAGGAGAGAGGGGCTTCTGAGGGGCTGAGATCCCTCTGGCAGCATTAACTGGGTAAATGAGCAGAGGCTGATGTTCATAGGTTGCTACCAGGAGAAGAACCAAGTATTTTTCCAGGAGAGCTGAGGAGTGGTAGTGAGACCATTCCTTAATCACAGATGACCTAAGGAAGGGTTACATAATAGTGTTTGATATCTTCCTTGGAGGCTCAATTGGTAAAGAATCCACCTGCAACTCAAAAGAATGCCTGCAATGCAGGAGACCCGCATTTGATCCCTGGGTTGGGAAGATCCCCTGGAGAAGGAAATGGGAATTCACACCAGTATTCTTGCCTGGGAAACCCCATGGACAGAGGAGCCTGCTGGGCTGCAGTCCATGGGGACATAACAGTCAGACATAACTTAGCAACTAAACCATATAGAGAAGGGTTACATAATAGTATCTGAGGGCAGCAGAGGGGAGATGATCCCACCAGTTGAGGTAAGGATACAAACCACAGGAGGAGAGAGGTGCCCCAGTAGGGAACCTCATGGAGGCCTGATGGGGATTTGGAGCATGATCAATGTGGATTAGAAGCTCACGGTAGATGGAGCTACTTTCTAGCGACTGTCATATACCGTTGAGTGGGACCAAAGAGTCCTATAGTTCACCATCGGAGCTAACCTCAGGCTTCAAGGGCACGGAGCATTGTGCCCATGATCTAACAGAGGAAGAATACATCCTCCTAAGGGCTGCATGGAGCCACAAAACTAGGGGGCCTCTAACTCTTTTTTAGAGCCACAGTCAGGGTGACTTTGGACCCAGTGACATGGCAAGAGCGTCAGGAAGAATCACACAACAGGATGGCCTTCTCACTGCCTGCCAAAAAGGGAAGCAGAAAAACTGGGCAATGTATTGGAGTGACTCTCAAGGGTATCTACTGGAAACATCAACATCATGTGATTCTTCATCAAGGCCAGGCAAGGAAAGCAGCAGGCCTGTGTCTCCTGAGACATGACTTCTCGCCAATCCTCCTGAGACGAGACACACTGATGGGTGAGTGTCTTGGTCGGCTTGGGCCGCCGAAACAATCGTACACGGAGGAGGTGAAACGAGAGAGATTTATTTTCTCATAGTCCTGAAGGCTGAAAATCGGAGATCAGGGTGCCAGCATGGTTGAGTCCCTGAGAGAGCCCTCGTTCTGGCTTGCAGGTGGTGTTGATCTTGCCACATGCTCATATTGAAGAAAGAGAAACAGAACTCTGTTATCTCTTCTTAAAAGGATACTAATTCCATCATGAGGGCCCCACTTTTATGACCTCATATAACTCTAATTACCTCCCAAAGGTCCAGGCTCCAAATACCATCACACTACCAGGGAACACATTTCAGTCCAGAGTAATATATTTTGCCATAAACCCAATCACTCTCTTTTATGAATCCACATTAGCAAGCAATACTCTTTCAACATGTCAGCCTTGATATTAGCACAGTGAGGGTATGGTTTGGTGGAGGCTGTTGAAAGATATAATAGACAAAATGATTGGATAGAATAAATGCTTATGAAATATTAGTCCCTCACTCCAACTCCTTTTCCCTTTTCTTCCAGAAAAGAATTTCTAAACCCTCTCCTCTGATTGTAAAGCTCAAATGTCTTCCATTTCCTCTGCTCTAAACCAATTAAAACACTTTGGTTTCTGGAAACTTCAAAGAGGACAGGTCACTAGCTCAGGTCATGAAATATTTTTCTGGAACCATGGAAAGAATGGAAATTGAGAAAGAACAGGAGATATTTTCCATCCACAAGATATGCAGAGACCCCAATCATTACCAACATGTATTTCTTTTCATTTTTTTTCATTAAACTTTTTATTTTGTATTGGAGTGTGGCTGATTAACAATGCTGTGATACTTTCAGATAAACAGCAAAGGGACTTGGCCATATATTGATATGGGTATCCACTCTCTCCCAAACTCCCCTCCCATCCAGGTTGCCACATAACACTAAGCAGAGTTCCATGTTCTATACAGTAGGGCCCTGTAGGTTATCCATCTTAAATATAGCAGTCCAGTATATATTTCTTGAAAACAACACTGTGCTAGATGCGGAAGAATAGAAAGAGGAAGGTCCTCAAAGAGTTCACATTACCTTAATAGGGAACATTAAAATTATAACTCATGTGGTTCTGATTGTAAGTGCTAAAATGGCTTGGAGGAGGGAGAGATCTGGGTTAGCCAGAATAATCAGAGAAGAATTTATGGAGAAGGTCGTATGGGAGTTGGAGCTTGAAAGACAAGTAAATATTTCAGAAAGGAGAGAGAAGAGTTTTGTCAGACAGAAACCAGCATGCAGAAGCACATAGGCACAGACCTGACAGGATAGGGAACATGATCTCTGTGACTGGAATGGTGGCTAGGTGCTAAGATGCATTCATTCATTCACTCATCCTTTCTTTGATTAATAAACATTTACTGATCATCTGTTACACATAGTCACTTCAGTCATGTCCAACTCTTTGTGACCCTATGGGCTATAGCCCCCCAGGCTCCTCTATTCATGAGCTTTCCCTGGGCAAGAATACTGGAGTGGGTTGCCATTTCCTTCTCCAGTGGATCTTCCCAACTCTGGAATCAAACCGGCTTCTCTTATGTCTCCTGCATTGGCAGGTGGGGTTCTTTACCACTAGCGCCACCTGGGAAGCCCAATCACCTGTTATGTCATAGGAAATATTCTTGTTAAAGAGAACTAGATAATGAACAACAACAAAATTTCCTTCACTCATGTGGCTTTTATAGGAAAGAAAAGCAAATAAATATATATTCCAGGTGGTGATTAAAACTATGGAAAAATAAAGGAAGATTAAGGTTTCCAGTCAAATAAAAGGAATCATTAACATTCTGCCTAAAACATTCAAAATATTAACAAAATATACAATGTGATTTTTTTCCACTTTTAGATTTGTAATTGGAAGCTAATTGCTTTACAATGTTGTGTTGGTTTCTGCTGTACACCAACATGAATCAACCACATGTATACACATGTTCCTCCCTCTTGAGCCTCCCTCCCACACACCCCCTCCACCTTCTAGGTCATCACAGAGCACCAGGCTGAGCTCCCTGTGATATATAGCAACTTCCCAAAGAGGTGTCTATTCTACTTGTGGTAATGTGTATGTTTCAATGCTACCCTCTCAATTCTTCCCACCCTCTCTTTCTCCTGCTGTGTCCACAAGGTCCATCTTCTATGTCTACATCTCTATTCCTGCCCTGCAAATAGGCTCATCAGTACCATTTTTCTAGATTCCATATATGTATACTATGCAATGATTTTTATTTTTGCAATTATCTTTAAGACACTGAACCTCAGACAACAATGGACTGTGATTCTTGAGAGGCAAGAAGTAAATAAAGTGAACCCTACAATATTCCCAGGTAGGTAATTCTACTAATAAGCATATAAAATGTAAATGGTCTAAATACTCTAAATAGAAGACATGGATTGTCAGATTGGGAAGAAAGCAAAACGCAACTGTATGCTACCAACCTATAAGAAGCACAAATATGATAAAAGCAAAAGATGGGGAAATATATACCTTGCAAACACTAACCAAAAGAAAGCTGGAGTGGTTATAACAGCAGACAGAGTAGACTACAGAGTAAAGAGTACAAACAGAGGTTAAGAAAGACACCTCACAATGACAAAATCACCAGTTCATCAACAGGACAAAACAATCATCAAAAGCTGTGTGTCCTGTGTGTGCTGTATCACTCAGTCATGTCCAGCTCTATGACCCCATGGGCTGTAGCCCACCAGGCTCTTCTGTCCATGGGGATTTCCCAGGCAAGAATACTGGAGTGGGTTGCCATGCGCTCCTCCAAGGGGTCTTCCCAACCCAGGGATCGAACCCAGGTCTCCCACATTGCAGGTGAATTCCTTACCATCTAAGCTACCAGGGAAGCCCAAGTGAGAGTGTTAGTAGCTCAGTCATTTCCGACTCTTTGCGACCCCATGGACTGTAGCCTGCCAGGCTCCTCTGTTCATAGAGGTCTCCAGGCAAGAATACTGGACTGGAGTGGGTAGCCATTCCCTTCTCCAGGGGATCTTCCTGACCCAGGGATCAAACCCGGGTCTCCTGCACCGCAGGCAGATTCTTTACCATTTGAGCCACCAGGACATCCAATAATAAAGTCTTCAAAATACTTGAAGCAAAAACTGATAAAACTATAAGGAGACAATTTTAGTCAAGAATTTCAATACTTCTGTTTCAATAATTGATAGAACAAGTAGATAAGAAAGCAATAAAGACATAGAAAATTTAAGCAACAGTATCAATGAACTTGACCCAATTAATATTTATAGAAAATGCCACACAACAAATATAGAATACATGTTCCCTTCAAGTGTGCACAGAATATTTCCTAAAATAGACCATATTCTGGACCACAAATTTAAAGTTTTAACAAATTTAAAAAGATTCAAGTAATACAAAGCATATTTTCTGACTACAATGGAATTAAATTAGAAATCAACAACAAAGATCATTGGCAAGTCCTGAGACATGTGCTAACACACTTCTAAACAACTCACACTCCAAGGAATAAATCAAAGTGGAAAACAGAAAGCATTTTGAACTGAATGAAAATGAAAACACAACATAGTAAAATTTGTAGTATGGAATTAAAACAATACTATAGGGAAATGTGTAGCACTAAACACAATTTCAGCAGGAAAAAAAAATCTATAAACCTCAGTTTCCACAGTAAGAAACTAGAACAAGATAAACAAACTAAACCCAAAATAAGTAGAAGGAAATAATTGATAAATATCAGACCAAAAGTCAATGAAATAAAAAACAGTAAAGCAATATATTAAAAAATCAATGAAACCAAGAGAGGGCTCCTTGACAAGATTAGTAAAATTGATGATTTTCCAGCAGGCTAATGAGGAAGACAAAAAGAAGAGATAAATTACCGACATCAGGAATAAGAAAGCTAACATCAACACAGATTTTACAAATATTAAGATGGTGATAAGGAAATACTATTTTAAAAACTTTATGTCAGTAAGCTAGACAACTTAAATGAAATGGGTATATTTCTTGAAACATAGAAACTATTAATCCCAAAACTCAATCACAAAGAATTTGAAAACTTGAATAACCTTATATCTATTTAAAAAGTTCTTCCCACAAAGAAAATTCCAAACCCAGATGGTTTCACTGACAAATTCTATCCAAATTTTAAGGAAAAAATAATATCGATTCTGTATAAACTAAAACTGAAGAAGATACATACTCCCCAGCTCATTCTCTGCAGCCTTTATTACCCTGATACCAAACCATTACAATACTAATACATTACAATAAAACTATAGACCAATATCCAAAACAGCAGATGTCCATATGCAAAAATAGTAACAAAAAAATCCAATCTACATGTTATTGAATAAGATAATAAATGAATGTTCTTTTAAGTCACTAAGTTTGTGATAGTTTATTACGCAGAACCAGAAAACTTACACAATGAAGAAAAGTTTTGAACAGACACTTCGCCAGCTAAGACATATGGGTGGCAAATAAGCACATGAAAAAAATGTTAGACATAATTAGTAATTCAGTTCAGTTCAGTCGCTCAGTCGTGTCTGACTCTTTGCGACCCCATGAACCGCAGCATTCCAGGCCTCCCTGTCCATCACCAACTCCCGGAGTTTACCCAAACTCATGTCCATGGAGTCAGTAATGCCATCCAGCCATCTCGTCCTCTGTCATCCCCTTCTCCTCCTGCCCCCAATCCTTCCCAGCATCAGGGTCTTTTCCAATGAGTCAACTCTTTGCATGAGGTGGCCAAAATAAGAAATTCAAATTAAAACCTCAATAAGCTACCACAACACAGCTTTTAGATTTACTGAGTATTGGCAAGGATGAAGAGGAACTGGAATTCATATACAATACTGGTTTATCTGTAAAGTGGTACAGATATTTCAGATAATAATTTGACAGTTTCTTAAAAATTAAACATATGCCTACCATATAACTTAATCATTATGTTTTAAGGTATTTACCCAAAAGAAAGGAAAAAATGTGTTCACCCAAGCCTTTTACATGAATGTCCACCATATCTTTTAAAGAATCCACCAGCCAAGCAGGAGACGTGGGTTTGATCTCTTGTTGGGAAAGATCCCCTGGAGAAGGAAATGGCAATCAACTCCAGTATTCTTGCCTGGGAAATCCCATGGACAGAGGATACTGACAGGCTACAGTCCATGGGGTTGCAAAGTCGGACACGACATAGTGACTAAACAGCAGCAGCCACCATATCTTTATTTGTAATAACCAACAATTAGAAATATTCCATGTAGCAATAGGTGAATGGATCAACACACAATGAAATAATACTCAGCAATAAAAAGAAATGATACTCAGTATGACATGGATGAATCTCAAAATAAATGTGTTGAGTGAAAGAAGGCAGATTACAAAAGAATACATACCATATGACTCCATTTATATGAGTTCTAGAAAATGCAAGCTAATCTGTAGCAACAGAAGGCAGATCAGCAATTGCTTATGTGTGAGGAGAGGCAGGGAGAGATTACAAAGCAACAAAAGTAGACATTTGGGAGTAATGGATGGTTCATTATCTTGATTGTGCTGATGGTTTCACTGATGGATATGTCAAAACTTATAAAAATGGTGTACTTTAAATATGCATGTGTGCCAATTATACCTCAATAAAGCTGTTAAAGTTTAAAAATAAAAAGTAGAATTATTGGATAGAGAATGACAGAGGTGTGTTTTAGGTAGGATGTTCACAGAAGGTTCTCTGAGGAAGTGTCATTTGTGCAGAGGCTTGAATGAAGTAAGGAAGTGAACAGAATGACAGTGGGCAGAAGAGCATCCCAGGCAGACAGGATAGCAGGTGCAAAGGCCCTGGGGTGAGATCATCTCAGCACATCAGAGAATAATGTGGTTAGGACCGAGTGCACGAAGGACAGCAGTGAGATCAGAGAGTAGAGAAGTTCCAGATCATGTAGCACTTATCTGAGTAAAATTAGAATGCACTGGATTGTTTTGCACTGATTTGTAACAAGATCTGACAATGTTTTTAAATTATCATTCTACACAGAGAACAGGCTGTGGTTGCCAAGAGGGAGGGGAATAGAGGAGGGGTTTGGGGGAGTTTGGGACTTGCAGATGCAAACTACTGTACATAGAATGAATAAACAACAAGGTCTTATGGTATAGCACAAGGAATTATATTCAATATCTAGTGATAAACCATAATGGAAAAGAATACAGAAAAGATTTTGCACATATAGACATATATGTATGACTCACTTTGCTGTACAGTAGAAATTAACACAACATTGTAAATCAACTATACTTAAAAAAATTAAAAATTAAATAAAACTATCATTCTAAACCATAATTATCCTAAGTTAGAGGATGAGGTGGTTGGATGGCATCCCCAACTCAAAGGACATGAGTTTGAGCAAATTTTAGGAAACAGTGAAAAGCCTGGCATGCTGCAGTCCGTGAGGTCGCAAAGAGTCAGACATGAACTAGCTACTGAACCATAACAAACTTTAAGAAGAACAGAAGCAAAGAGATGAATTAGTGGACTCTTCCAAGAGTTAGGAAGAGGTCATGGTTACTTGCTCCAGGATGGCTGTGGGGGAGGAAGGAAGAAGGAATGGGGTGGGATTATTTCAAACACAGAGAGAACTTCCTTGTTCTACTGATGGAGTAGATAGAGAGAATGAGAGGAGGAGAGACATCAAAGATGAGTCTAAGGTGTTTGGTCTGAAAATCTGGTTAAGGTTACTCTCACATTACTGAAATGAGGGTGTGATTACCAGTTTCAAAGATGTGTTCAGCTTAGGATATGTTAAATTCAGGATGCCTATGAGACAACCAAGCAGCAGTATTGAGCAAGTTGAATATATCTGTCTGTAATCAGGGGAATGAGGTTGGAGCTGGAATTGGAGATATAAATATTAGTAGAAACATAGAGAAGAACTAAGTTCTGGGGAACTTCAATAGTAAAAGGTTAGGCAGAGGAAAATCCAGCACAGATGACTGGTAAAGAAAACAGTGAGTGTGAGCCAAGAGGAAAAAGTGTTGCAAGAAATACAGTGATCAGCTGTGACAAATGCTGCTGACAGGTCAACATGAGGACTCTGCATTGACCATTGAATTCAGCAACAGGCAACGTTGGCAAGAGCTTCCCTGGTGGCTCAGAAGATAAAGAATCTGCCTGCAATTCAGGAGACCCAGGTTTGGGAAGAACCTTGCGTTGGAAAGATTCCCTGGAGAAGGGAATGGCTGCCCCCTCCAATACTGTTGCTTGGAGAATTCCGTGGATAGAAGCTACAGTCCACGGGGTCACAAAGAGGTAAGACACAACTGAGCGACTAACACTTTCACTCATTTTCAACCTTGGCAAAGCTATTTCAGCTAGGTAGTAGGAATGAAGACTTGATTGGAATGGGCTTATGGGAGAATGAGAGGTGAGAAAGTGGAAAAAAAGCAAGATACTGATAAGTTTCACTGTCAAAGCCAGCAGAGAAGTTGAACAGCAGCTGAAGAGGGATGTGGGGGTCAAAGGAGACTTTTTTAAAAACTGAAGATATTATAACATGTTTGTATTCTGATGGGAACACTCCAGTACAGGGCAGAGAGGTAAAAATTAATGATGCGGGAGAAAGAGAGGACAATTTTGCAGGAAAAAGTCCTTGAGCTGTGAGAACAGTACAAGATAAAGATGAGGAGATGAGAAGAAATGAGCTTTGCCAGGTTTGTGCCAAAATCTACCATTCCAGATCCAAGACCAGGACCTAAAATCGATGAGTGCCTATATCTTAGGCATTCCTGGTTATTCTTCTCAACCATCCTAGGAGGCAGTTATGTTTAGCCTCATTATGGTCATGACAATTGAGGCTCGGAGAGATGTGATAACCCTCTGCATCACCCACAGCCAACCACGGTTACAGGGAGCCTGAAGCAGGATGAGCGCAAGAAGGCTGCTCCGTCTCCCTCCACACTTCCAAACCTGCTCATCATGACAGCATCCACTGAGCCTGGGTCTGAGGCCAAGATTGTGCAAAGCACACTTTTACTCTCCCCAAACTGAGCTGCACTTTGGCTACACAGAATAACGTGAACCTTTGGCTTTTTTCTCTCTCTTTTTCCCCAGAGGTACAGAATGTGAATACTAAAGCCAAAATAGATTTCAGAAAACACCCAGCCCACTCCATTCCCATTTTACAGAAACTGAGGCACCAGGTCACAGAGCCCATGGTCAAAGACAAACAGAGCAAATTGTCAACTTATTGCTCATGAGCCATCAAACATTATTCCTCCCTTGTCCCCAGAGAGGTGAGTGCACACGCCCATGTATACAAAATCGATTTGAAGATGCAAATTGGCTACATTCAATTTCATCCAACTGTCTTCAAAATTTAAGAGCTCTGCTGACATGCACAGAGCAAAGAGTAAATTGTCCTCCTGAGAGAAATAGTCTTACAAACAGCCTCCTGTGTCCCTGTCCAAGGTGCTGGGCCAGCAGAGGCCATGAGAAAGGAGAATGTGTCTGCCAAGTCCAAATGCAGCTGGGGTTTGGAGCAGAGGCAGATAAAAAGACCATGTGAAACCCTGCTGACTTGGAAATGAATTGACACCTTCACCTGGGGCTCCCAGTGAAGCAGTATCCCAAGATAAACCCATGTTATGCGGGAGATGCCTGAACTTCCCCACTTCCTCTGGTTTTAGAGAGAAGATAGAAGTACAATTTTTAAATGGCACTGTGACCCAGGGACATTCCCTGAGTGTCAAGGCCTCCAGCACAGGAAACCAGTTGCCCCAAGACCTGACCCTCTGACTTGGCAAGTGGATCCACACAAATGTAGATCAATGAGAGCTTCACAGATTGATTAGATCAGTGGTTTTCCAGCACTCTTTTAGAAGCAGAAATACTGTTTCAAACACAAGCTGACCCAGAAGACAGCAAACAAAAGTGACCGTACTTGAGATGGGAGTGGAGGCGTAGCCGCCCACCCTTTGGTGGATTCCAGAGCCTGAAGGCACCTCTATCACAGGTAGGGTTTTCAGAGAAAGAGTTAAAAATCACTGGATTAAGTGAACTCCCTAAATGTCTGAGAGTTCTGCTGCACCTCACTCTTCAGCAGATTAACAGCCCTGCCCAGTCTGGGTCCTTAGAATCACAAAACATATGCCCCACCCTTGACAGCAAGCCCTCTGCCCTAGTTGCAAAAATCTTTGGTCACTGACAGACCTGGACTGTGCCAAGTTTTCTGATCACACTGTGCTCTTGCTTGCAGCCCACTTGCTGCTTCTTAATGACCAATATGGGTTGGCTGTCATCTCAAGTCCCCAGCCTGCCTGGTATACACTGAGGAATGACCTCAAGCCATTGCCTCTCTTAATGGACTTTTTGGACTTTAAACATACCTCTCAGTAAAAGATGCTGTCAATGACCTCCCCAGATTCCCATTTTGGTGACATCCTGCTGCCAGCATATATCTCTCTCTGCATGAGAGCTTTCCTTCATCCTGCAAATCCACAGGACAGTCTGGAAGTTCTGAGTCAATATGCCCAGGAGAAGCCATCAGCCAACGATCCTTGGGTAAGAGAACTCAGACGAATGCCCTCATCTGTTTCCAGGTTTCCTAGTAGAATTGAGCCCAGGTCCTCACAGTAGTGGGAATAAAGCTAGTGGCGCAGATGGTAAATAACCTGCCTGCGGGGCAGGAGACCAGGGTTCCATCTCTGGGTCAGGAAGACTTCCTGGAGAAGGAAATTGCAACCCCCTCCAGTATTCTTGCCTGGAGAATTCCATGGACAGAGGAGCCTGGTGGGCTACAGCCCATGGTATCACAAAGAGACACGACTGATTGACTAACACTTTCAATTTTGTTTCACTTTTTTCCCACAGTAGTAACCTGAACTATAATATACCCTTCTCAGCTTTCTTCCCTTCTTCCTACCACTTGCCCTCTCCCCTTCCAGTGTTCCTAAGATCAACTCTCAAAGAAACTACATGCAGTCATGACTTCCCCAGTGGCTAAGCAATAAAGAATTCACCTGCAATGCAGGAGCCACAGGTTCGATTCCTGGGTCAAGAAGACTCCCTGGAGGAAGAAATGGCAACCCACTCCAGTACTGTTGCCTAGGAAACCCCATGGACAGAGGAGCCTGGCGGGCTACAGTCCACGGGATCACAAAGAGTTGGACACGACTTAGCAACTAAACAACAACAAAGTAGTCATTAGGATCGCCAAGCGAAGCCTTTGCTACACATGTGCGGGCATGCACACACACACACACACACACACGCACACACACACACACACACAGTGCCAAGAGAGTAAAACTGCAGTGATATCCACATCTTAGATGAAACGACAGACTAGCATCACCCTCAAAGACTTAAATGGTACAAGGCAGTGGTTCCCCATCATAGCCCCTTATATTCATCAGCAAAATCTGATCATGCAAGATCATGAATATGACAATGGACCATCATAAAAATAAGAGTGGTAGCCTTGATTGCAATTTTTTTGCCAGATACCTTTGGCAGAACAGGTCCACACAGCTGTCAATCCTTGTATGTGATTCTCGATCAGGTGAATGCATTCTTTTCAATCCCCTTCTAAGAGAATCAGAACAAGTTTGCATTCACTTGGAATGCAGAGCTTATATTTTAGTGGTCTTGCCCCAGATCCACTTAGCTGTCCTGCTCTCTGTCACCATCTAATTCAGAGGAAGTTTGGCTTTCTAAACATGCCACAAAACATCAGACTGACACATTACACTGATACAGCATCATAACAGGTCTGGTGAGCTGGAAGCAGCAACTACTCAGAAGCCCTGCTAAGATGTATGTACTGGGGATGGGATACGAGCCCTACAAAGACCCAGAGACCTGCCACACCCATGAAGTTTTTAAAGGTCCAGTAATCTGGGATATATTGAGGTAGTTCCTCCTAAGAAAAGGAGGGCCTTCCCAGGTGGCACAGGTGATAAAGAACCCACCTGCCAATGGAGGAGACATAAGAGAAGCCGATCAGATTCCTGGGTTGGGAACAGCCCCTGGAGAAGGAAATGGCAACCCACTCCAGTATTCTTGCATGGAGAATCCCATGGGCAGAGGAGCCTGGTGGGCTACAGTCCATGGAGTTGCAAAGAGCCAGACGCGACTGAAGCACAAAACAGCACCAAAAAAGGAGAAACCAAAGGAGGAAACAGACAGAACAGGCTCCACCTTAAAAGCAGGACTCCGATCTTGGGCTGGACTGCGGACTTTGAGCTATGTGCCCAGTATCTATGGAAACGACACACCAACTGAAAAACCAGGCCCCCAGAAGGAAGAGCCCCAGGGCTCTCCATTGCCTAAAAGAATAGCCTAGTTATCTGTGTAACCGAATAGAATCCTATGTTCTATTATGCTTATTGGGGTATGACCACAAGCCTACTGATAATTGTCCACTGTTAACGACCTAGGCGTAAGGCATATGAACCATGGGTTAACTTTGGTTGTATCTTTCTTTTTCCTTTGTTCAGACTAGTTTCAGAGAACCTTATATATACACTTAGAGTATATAAGGTTTTCACAAAAACTGGTCGGGGTCCTCGGCTAAGAGGAGACTCTGCCTTGGGCCCGCCAGTGTAATAAACTGCACTCCACTATCTGCATTGTCCTTCTGAGTGAGTTTGTTTCCCGGAACGCATGGCTACAACAAAATCAATGGATCTTGACTGTCCCACTTTTAAGAGAATCTTACCAAAAGACCTGGCAGTTTCAGGATAGATAATGTTGTTTGGAGTCTCTGGCAAGATTAAAAAGGAAGTCACAGGACAGAAATCTAGAATTCAAGTGAGGCTGTGCTATGTGCAGTGAAATGCTCTTCCAAAATGCTCTTCATCATCCAAAATGCAGCTTTGTAACAGAGCAGGACCCTAAGGGGTCTGCCTGGGATGACCTTCCCCCATATCCTCTGCTTTAGCTCCTCTCCAGGAAGTACACACATAATAGTATTTGATGCAAATTTCCTGAGTTGTTTCAGAGATCTGAACCACCCCGCCCCACCCCCCACGCCAAATGGAGGAACTGCTTGCTGACTAGCACATAGCCCCAGGCCAGGTCCCCTGGAGTCTAAGGAAGGATAATGCTAACCCACCCAGCTGCCTCACCATCAACCAATCAGAGAACTGGGCGCAAGCTGATCAGAGAACTGGGCACAAGTCCGCAGTGACTCCCCTCCCTCACCTGCCCTTTAAAACTGCTTTGCTGAAATGTTTGGGGAACTTGAGGCTTCTCAGGGCTTAAGCCACTGGTCTCCTCACATTGCCTTGCAATAAACTTTTCTCTGCTCCAAACTCTGACGTTTCCGTTTATTTGGCCTCACTATACGTTAGGCCTACAAACTTGCGTTAACAGCTTTGAGCATACCATTGGGCTCTGGCAGGGACTGAAAACCTGACCGTGGGACTGAGGTAGGAGATAGACAGGCTCCAGGTTCGTTCAGTTGCTCAGTCATGTCCGACTCTTTGAGGCCCCATGGACTGCAGCACACCAGTCTTCCCTGTCCATCACCAACTTCCGGAGCTTGCTCAAACTCAAGTCCATCAAGTCAGTGATGCCATCCAACCATCTCATCCTCTGTCGTCCCCTTCTCCCACCTTCAATCTTTCCCAGCAACAGGGTCTTTTCCAATGAGGCAGTTCTTTGCATCAGGTGGCCAAAGTATTGGAGTTTCAGCTTCAGCATCAGTCCTTCCAATGAGTATTCAGGACTGATTTCCTTTAGGATGGACTGGTTGGATCTCCTTGCAGTCTGAGTCTTCTCAAGAGTCTTCTCCAGTGCCACAGTTCAAAAAGCACTAATTCTTCGGTGTTCAGCTTTCTTTATGGTCCAACTCTCACATCCATACATGACTACTGGCTTCAGGTTGAGCCTTTTCAATCAGCCAGCCTCCTCTTTGCACTTCCTGAGGCATGAGATAGGTGAGCTCCAGTTGAGAAATTTACAACCAGTCCACTGTTTGCTCTAGGAAATGGAAGTAACAACAGAAACAGGGTAAATAGACAGTCTTTGTCTCCTGTAAATGTCTCAAGGGAATAATCATGGCTAGGACAAAGAGAGGCGAAAGACTTGTCTGAGTAAAGAATAAGGCAGACACCACACATGCACTATGACGATAGCTTACAAACAGCTATGAAAAGAAGAGAAGTGAAAGCCAAAGGAGAAAAGGAAAGGTATACCCATTTGAATGCAGAATTCCAAAGAATAGCAAGGAGAGATAAGAAAGCCTTCCTCAATGATCAATGCAAACAAATAGAGGAAAGCAATAGAATGGGAAAGACTAGAGATCTCTTCAAGAAAATGAGAGATACCAAGGGAACATTTCATGCAAAGATGGGCTCAATGAACAACAGAAATGGTATGGACCTAACAGAAGCAGAAGATATAAGAAAGTGGCAAGAGTACACAGAAGAACTATACAAAAAAGATCTTCACAACCCAGGTAAGGACGATGATGTTATCGCTCACCTAGAGCCAGACATCCTGGAATGTGAAGTCAAGTGGGCCTTAGAAAGCATCACTACGAACAAAGCTAGTGGAGGTGATGGAATTCCAGTTGGGCTATTTCAAATCCTGGAAGATGATGCTGTGAAAGTGCTGCACTCAATATGCCAGCAAATTTGAAAACTCAGCAGTGGCCACAGGACTGCAAAAGGTCAGTTTTCATTCCAACCCCTAAGAAAATCAATGCCAAAGAATGCTCAGACTACCGCACAATTACACTCATCTCACACGCTAGTAAAGTAAGGCTCAAAATTCTCCAAGCCAGGCTTCAGCAATACGTGAACGGTGAAATTCCAGATGTTCAAGCTGGATTTAGAAAAGGCAGATAAACCAGAGATCAAATTGCCAACATCCGTTGGGTCATTGAAAAAGCAGGAGAGTTCCAGAAAAACATCTACTTCTGCTTTATTGACTATGCCAAAGCCTTTGACTGTGGGGACCACAACAAACTGTGGAAAATTCTTCAAGAGATGGCAATACCAGACCACCTCACCTACCTCTTGAGAAATCTGTGTGCAGGTCAAGAAGCAACAGTTAGAACTGGACATGGAACAACAGACTGGTTCCAAATCGGGAAAGGAGTATGTCAAGGCTAGATATTGTTACCCTGTTTATTTAACTTATATGCAGAGTACATCATGAGAAATGCTGGGCTGGAGGAAGCACAACCTGGAATCAAGATTGCTGGGAGAAATATTAATAACCTCAGATATGCAGATGATACCACCCTTATGGCAGAAGAACTAAAGAGCCTCTTGATGAAAGTGAAAGAGGAGAGTGAAAAAGTTGGCTTAAAACTCAACATTCAGAAAACGAAGATCGTGGCATCTGGTCCCATCACTTCATGGCAAATAAATGGAAAAACAGTGGAAACACTTGCAGACTTTATTTTGGGGGGCTCCAAAATCAGTGTAGATGGTGACTGCAGTCATGAAATTAAAAGATGCTTGCTCCTTGGAAGAAAACCTATGACCAACCTAGATAGCTTATTAAAAAACAGACATTACTTTGCCAACAAAGGTCCATCTAGTCAAAGCTATGGTTTTTCCAGTAGTCATGTATGGATGTGAGAGTTGGACTATAAAGAAAGCTGAGCACTGAAGAACTGATGCTTTTGAACTGTGGTGTTGGAGAAGACTCTTGAGAATCCCTTGAACTGCAAGGAGATCCAACCAGTCCATCCTAAAGGAAATCAGTCCTGAATATTCATTGGAAGGACTGATGCTGAAGCTGAAACTCCAATACTTTGGCCACCTGATGCAAGGAACTGACTCATCAGGAAAGACCCTGATGCTGGGAAAGATTGAAGGCAGAAGGAGAAGGGGATAACAGAGGGTGAGATGGTTGGATGACATCACCAATTCAAGGGACATGAGTTTGAGCAAGTTCTGGGAGTTGGTGATGGACAGGGAAGCCTGGTGTGTTGCAGTCCATGGGGTAGCAAATTGTCGGACACGACTGAGCAACTGAACTGAACTGAACTGAACTGTACACAGGCGCAGAAAGGCTCCTTGGAGTCAAACGTTAAGGAATAACTCCAGGCCATAGTGAATCTTGCTCCTGCCAGAAGCCTTCACTGTGAGATCCATCTTGGCTGAGCGGTGTGTGCACACCTCAGGGGAAGGTTCCAGGGTAGGTCAGGTGTGGAAAAAGAAACCAGATAATTGGTGCGAAGACAAGGAGCCGGAAGAATTGACCTACATTAATGACTTAACCACCTCTTTACTGTGCTCCTTCTCTCTAGGGGGGATGCCCACACGCTTTCTCTGGGGTTCCCTATGACTGCGAACCAGCAGGCAAAGAAAGAAGTTAAGGAAGTGGAAGGGGAAATTGATGCTGCTTATCATGAGGAGTTAAGGTTTCTGCTACACAGAAGAGGCAGAAAGGGTGACGTGTGGAACTCAGCCAACACACTGGGGGTGTGCACCTTGATAACCATTAAGGTGCAATTGTGGCCACCAATGGCCTGACAAAGTCCCAGTGCCCCAGGGGCCCAGTTTCTCAGGGATAATGGCTTGGTCCCAGAACAGCAAAAAATGCTGATGAGCACAGGAATGTAGAACTGGTGGTAGAAACAGCAATACGATGAAAATCAAGTACAGCCTCAGAACCAACTGTGGCAGTAAAACTTCAGTTTGTTTCACTAACCCTCAAGCTGTCTTTTTCTCTCTTTTCTTTTTTTCTTTTTTTTAAGAACACATGATCGGTCACCATTTGGAAGTAGCAGTGAAGACACAGTAAACTTCACTGGGGCAGGAGTGGGTCTGGGCTTCCCTGGTGGTTCAGTGGTAAAGAATCCATCTGCAATTCAGGAGACATGAGTTCAATCCCTGGGTCAGGAAGATTGCCTGGAGAAGGAAATGCCAACCCACTCCAGTATTCTTGCCTGGGAAATCCCATGGACGGAGGAGCCTGGTAGACTACAGCCCACAGGGTTGCAAAGGGTCAGACATGACTGAGGGACAACTATAAACAAGCCATGGACCAGAGAAGATGCTATCCATTCCCTGCCTGCATCCCCTAAGCACTACTGTTCCAGTCCAAGCCAGTAGCATCTCACTACACCAACAGCTCTCCTCTCAAACCCCTCAGAAGTGCTGGGCGATCAACGCAACCAGAAGCAGCATCTGCCAGTGTCGCAGGGCTGGAAGTGTTGAAGGCCTCATTCTCGGTTTCTCTACCCCTCTGGTGGGATAACTCTGTGTTTTATACTGTCTTCCAGAGTTCCCCAGGGACTGAGTGGCAGTTTCCCAAGGATGTCACCTACTTAACAGCATATCTTTATTGGCTTTCTTCCCTCCCATTTCCTCATCTGTTTCCAGGACCAAACTCCTAAATAAACTACTTACATGCAACTTCTAGGCTTAGAGCTTGCTTTTGAGGAAATCCAACCTAAGACATTTCTCCAAGCGGCTCTAATTTCAGTTTCTCCCCCGGATTCATCCTCTTGGGACTCTGCATGTTTAGCTCAAGTTCCAGACTCCCTCAGAGATGACAACTTCTGTCCCTGATAGAGGCAACTTCTGGGGTCCTCTCCTTTTAGGTCACTTTCCAGACCCCACTACAGTCAAGTCCTCCTGCTTCTTGGCAAGAAAGCCTCCTGCATCACTGCCGTGTCTGGCCAACATCACCCAAGAGGCACAGGAAGCCTGGGGTAGCCAACATCCTATATCCAGACTCAGAAGTTGCTTGAGTTTCAAGTCTGGGAATTCTCTGATGCATTTTAGGGAAAATGGTGCAATGTGCCAAAGAGGTAGACTTTCCCTGGAAAAGGACATGCATGATGGAGTGTGTGACTTCAGAAATTCCTCTCATCCATGGCCATGCTCATTTTTCCAGGAGTAGGGTGCTGTCCTGCTGCCCCCCTCAAACCAACAGCACCCATGAGATCAGTCACTAATTCCTCACAAACTCCTCCTGACAGTTTAATCCCCTCAAAAGCACTCACTGTTCCCTTGGGGAGAGGACCAGAGTTACAACTTTTCAATGGGGACACTTCAGGCTTTGCAACACTGGCCAGGTTGATATTACGGGCTCTCGGGGCTTCTCAGTGTCCTTGAAATCACAGCACAGAGACAGTCACTCAGTCCCCTAAAGCCCTCGAGAGAGAGAGCTTTTGAGAACTCTTGCCTCGAGAGTTCCAGCAATGGGTGAAGATAATTCTACCCTAAACTCCAACAGCCAGGGAAGGGGATGGAGGGAGACCCTGAAGGAAATGGAGAACAAAAGAAGGCATCAAAGAGGATAAGATGAAATAGCAGGCATCAAGGTAGGGGCTCAGGAGAAGAGGAGGATGGGGAAAAAAACTACACTCCCTCAGACATACAAATCACAGATACTCACAATCAAAGAGGAAACAGCACCAGAGACCACAAATGAAATTTAAAGTTGTTATGGCAACTGGAACAAGTGGGTGGGCACTTGTGCCTACTGAATTTACAAAATTAAAGTAAGCATTGCATTTGCTAACTAATTAAATAATGCCTTCTAAACATTTCTAATCTCCCCACAATCAGGCACAGAGGAGGAACGGGAACAGAGAGAGCTGGAGTTCTTAATAATTTACCTGAGGGTCTGAGAACTGCCTCATGAGGTGGCTCTGGCTGAGGAAGTGGAGGGGTGTGGGGAGTGGATTTGGGAGAGGTACCCACAGAATGAGGACCCTGTTTCCTGACTCCAGGCCAAAGCTAGTACCAGGGAGAGTAAGTCAACGCATGAATGAAGCTATCACTTGGAGCCCCACAGAAGGAAGATGAGAAAAAGCAGGACAAGTCATTCTGCAGTCCCTTCCCCCAACCCCTGCCCAGGATGACAGCAGAAGGAGGCTAGGTGACTTGGGATCCCAGAGAATCTGCAGGGACCAGAGTCGTAGCCCTCTACCAAGGCACTGTGAAACTCAAAGACACCAGTCACTAGACGGAGGAGACATTTTTCCTCTGGGGGTAAGGGGTGGATTGGTTTATGTTTTAAAAAAAGGAAAAGAAATCTCTGCAGGAATCAGATGTGCCATCTTAGCAGCTGTTCCCTGGGGAAATAAATTACACATAGCACTGTACACAAACACAGCTCCAAACGCAGACCCAGCTGGCAGCGCGGTGCCACTGCTCTCCCTGGGGAAATAAATCCCAGTGTCTGTATATCTCTATCTGTAGATACATACACAGAAAAGGTCACACCATGTCTCCTTTAGTGCTCCTTTCACTTGAAATTAAACAATAATTGTTTTGGTGTTTAGTCTCCAGCAAGGGAACGGAGCGGATGAATTGGAAATCAACCATGAAGCAGCTAACCTAGACACACAGGCGGGGCAGGCCTTCTTGTTCTGCCCTCGGGCAACATAAGAGAGGGCGTGGGACACCAGGATGCAGGGATGTGTGTGACGTGAGCATCCGAGGAGGCCCTGCCTGATGCGGAGAACCCAGCCAGGACCTGGGGATGTGTGGGATGTCGCTCAGTCATCTGGGGCTGCACTGATGCTTCCCTGTGTCAGTGATGGTGGCCGTGATGCTGGCGCATATCCCCAGGAGAGGACCCTCCACAGCTGTGACCAGCCCAGCTTACAGCTAAGTGTAAGTTCCGATGACTTTGAAAGATTTGGAGGCAGAAGTATCAGGGAGCAGGACCCTATGAGGCATTCCCAGAACAGATCCCACCCCATGTCCTCTGCCTGCATCTTGTCTGTACAACTTTAGCCAAAAAGTCAATTTAATCAGAAAAGTGACAAAATGCAGACGTAAAGGAACCCAGTCAAAGAACGCAATAATAGTTTAGCCACTAAACAAAGTTAAGAACTTTTAATTCCTCCTCACAGACTACAGATAATATTCTGAGCCATATTCTTTGAGTTGTCTTACAGATACCGAAACGCCCATCAGGTGAAAAAAGTTAACTACATGATGACCAGATTATAACCATAACACAAACTGCTCCATCGTACACAATTCGGAGAACTGGCCTCAAGGAAATGAGGCCACCCTGGAACTGGAGATTAGCTGTGCTTAAAACAGTCAGGATGACATTGATCAGACCACGGCATGACCAATTTCAAGGTGAGTGTCAGAGCTGACTGTTCTATTCTGTGCATAGATGCTGCCCTCCCACCCCAGGCACCCCTGAAATTTTCCTTTAAAAACTCTTCTGTTGCTGGGAATGCAAACTAGTACAGCCAGTTCTATGGAGAATAGTGTGGAGATTCCTGAAAAAACTGAAAATAGAACTGCCATATGACCCAGCAATCCCACTGCTGGGCATACACACAGAGGAAACCAGATCTGAAAGAGACACATGTACCCCAATGTTCATCAGAGCACTGTTTATAATAGCCAGGACATGGAAGCAACCTAGATGCCCATCAGCAGACGAATGGATAAGGAAGTTGTGGTATATATACACCATGGAATATTACTCAGCCGTTAAAAAGAATTCATTTGAATCAGTTCTAATGAGGTGGATGAATCTGGAGCCCATTATACAAAGTGAAGTAAGCCAGAAAGAAAAACACCATACAGTATACTAACACATATATATGGAAATTAGAAAGATGGTAACGATAACCCTATATGCAAGACAGAAAAAGAGACACAGATGTATAGAACAGACTTTTGGACTCTGTGGGAGAAGGTGAAGGTGGGATGATCTGAGAGAATAGCATCAAAACATGTGTATTATCAAGTGTGAAACAGATCACCAGCCCAGGTTTGATCCATGAGAGAAGTGCTCAGGGCTGGTGCACTAGGATGACCCAGAAGGATGGGATGGGGAGGGAGGTGGGAGAGGAGCTCAAGATGGGGAACACATGTAAATCCATGGCTGATTCATATCAATGTATGGCAAAGACCACTATAATATCGTAAAGTAATTCGCCTCCAACTAATATAAATAAATGGAAAAAAAATCTTTTGCTCCCTCATCAACAAGGTGGAGTTGGCCATTTGGGACATGAGTCCACCTTCTCCCTGGGACTGCTGGCTTCCTCTATAAAGCTCTTTCCTTTCACCCAACACTTGTCTCTCAGTATTGGATTGTTGAGTGATGAGCATCTGAACCTGAGTTTGGTAACAGAAGTAGTGTCATTTTACAGAGAAAAAGCCAAAAGCAGGAGCTGGTAACAAAGGTAAATGAGGGCAGTGGTTTTGCCTGAGCTCACTATTGTGAACAATGCTTGGAAAGGAGGAAAGTGGGGAGGGAGGGAACCACTAGGTGTCATGTTTCTCTGTCCCCTCGTCTTCAAAGGCTTGGGTGCCAGGGCGTGGCAGCACTAACGGGTCAAGCTCAGAGCGGGGCCGGAAGGGTGGTGCTGGTGGCACCTGAAACACATGGCCTGATTCCATCTAGTCAGAGGCTCTTTGCTCTCCTGCTCACAGAACTGCATCCTTCCAGACCCCTCTGCCTGCCCTTCTCCCAGCACCCCAACCCATGCGGACCCCTCCCCTCTCTGACTCCTCCCAAATTCATCTGCCTGCCCTGCCAGGCGAGGTGACAAGGTGCATGTCACCTCAGCCTATCCCATACAAGTTATACCCTGTGCTGGTTCACCACACATCCACCCTGTCTCTCCAGCAAGAGGGTGAGCTATGTGCATGGGTCACTGATGAATTCTTGACAGGTTGACGGATGGACCTATAGGCGAACTAACAAAGGCAATGGGATTTCCTGGAAGACAGGAGTCAGACTCCAGGACAAGCTGGTGGGGACACTGATTCTGGGATTCTGTTCCTGCAATGGATGCAGGCTCCAACTGATGCTTTAAACAACCTTTGGCCCATCCAGAGGAGTAGCATGATTTTAAAGACCCAATACTCATTTCTGCTTCAGCTCAGAGGTCCCCTGTATATATCTGCCCTCTACGACACCTCTCTTTCTGGCCGTATCTCACAGTACCTCTTCTCACAAAGCCCTCTGGCTTCAGAGGGTGAGCCTTGCTTAGACCTGGGAATCTCCTGGGATGAGGCCTCCTGTGGATGTTCCCATGGCTCCAGATACTGACACTGAGGCAAGAGCATCAATGTACCCTTATCCTGGAATCTGGATTCAGGTAGGCTGGGACCCCAGAGCCCCCATCTGCCGTGGTCTCAGGGGCAGAAAGAGTACCACCAGGACAGAGATTCCTCAGAATCAGGACACTGGAGACACAGCCAAACCTTCAGAGCCCAGACCCATACTGAGAGGCCCCTGCAGGCCTTCAAGTCCTGTTGGCCTTGGCCTTCTTTGTCAGACAGGGCTGAGCGGCACAGAATCTTAGGAAGGAGGGGCTGCCTATGCCCTTTTGCTGGCAGTTTGTTCCAGTAAAACTAGGCCCTGTCCTTCCCAATCAGCTTCTGGGCCGTGAGTCCCCAAGGAGAGAGGAGGGAGCAGTCAAGGCACAAGAGAAGATGTCAGTTCCCATCGAGGTCTGGCATGTGAGCGGGGAGGGGCGCCTGGTACACACTCTGAGCTCCAGCATCCTCGCCTCCCTTCCCTTCGAGCCTCATCTGAGGCGGCAGGCAGGGTACTGCACGCAGCGGCAGGGGACAGTAGCCAGTCAGCTGCACGCTGGTGGGGAGGCAGGGGTCGTGCCCAAGGCTGCACCTCACAACAGGACCAGAAGAGACGCTGCACCAGGCTCGGGTCAGTGGAGAACAAGAGTGACCCAGGCCCTGCCTCCAGGGAGCCCAGCCCTCAGGCCCCGCCCTCAAGGGGTTCATGCTCTAGAAACAGGCACTGGTGATTCTCCGAGATGAGTGCT
Source organism: Muntiacus reevesi (assembly GCF_963930625.1). Taxonomy (NCBI): domain Eukaryota; kingdom Metazoa; phylum Chordata; class Mammalia; order Artiodactyla; family Cervidae; genus Muntiacus; species Muntiacus reevesi. The sequence goes on from NC_089258.1 coordinate 1,758,267, forward strand.
TTGCTGTAGAAGGACGACGGGATGCTGAGAGTCATGGGGAGAGGGGAGAGGAAAAGCTCCTAGGACAGGGATGCTCCCAGATGGAGGGGGCAGTGAGGCACACAGCAATGTGGTACGGGCACCACAGGTGTGAGCTTGGGAGTGGGAAACGCCTGGATCCAAACTGGCTCTACATTCGCTAGCTGTGTGACCTCAGGTGAATAACTAGACTTCTCTGTGTCTCAGTTTCCTTCCACAAAATGGAGATGGGAAAGATCAAAGTTCCTGTCTCACAGGGCTGTTGTGAGAATCAAATGAGAAAATGAATGCAGGGAAGCCTTTGGCAGAGTCAGCTGTCGATGATGTCAGCTTTCACCTTTGCTCTTATTGACATACAGTTGCTATTACAGTTGGTAATAATAATAATATCGACAGCAACAGTGGCTATTGCTGTTGTCGCTGTTACTGTTGACATCTGCAAAGTCTCCCAGCAGCCACCTGGCTGCTGCCGGCCGGAGCAGCCTGGGCAGGTAGGAAGAGGTAGGTGAGAGCTTAAGTAAGCGACCCCACTGTATAGCTTAAGGAAGCGACCCCACTGCAGAGCTCTTGGAGCACCCGAGAAGTTCTCTGGAATGGACACTGTGAAATCAGACACAATGATTGATCAGCGTCATCTTGATTAAGTAGAGTTAATCTCCAGTTCCAGGGTGGCCTCATTCCCTTGGGGCCAGTTGTCAGAATTGTGCAAGATGGAGAACTGTGCCACGGTTATAGTCCGGTCAACATATAGTTAACTTTTGTCACCTGGTTCCCACCAGGTTTCATTATCTACACGACACCTCCAAGGATATGGCTCAGATGGAGGGATATAGAAGGATATCTATAGCCTATGAGGAGGAACCAAAAGTCCTTGACTTTTTTTAGTGGCTGAACTATTATTATTTTGTCTTCTTTGACTACATTCCTCTACTTCTGCATTTTTCTCCAGATCAGAGTCCCATCAGCCCCAGGATGGTGGTCCAGAATGAATTAAATCACCCCCACCCCCTGATCAGGATCAGTCTAGGAGACACTGCCCTCCAAGGGGTCCAGAGACCTAACCGTGGGAGAAGGAAGGGCACAGAGACAGGGCCCGTGAGGCACAGGAGTCCAGCAGGACTGGCCTGGACGGTGAGGAACGGGAGTCCAGCAGGACTGACCTGGACGGTGAGGCACAGGAATCCAGCAGGACTGGCCTGGACGGTGAGGAACGGGAGTCCAGCAGGACTGGCCTGGACGGTGAGGAACGGGAGTCCAGCAGGACTGGCCTGGATGGTGAGGATCAGGAGTCCAGCAGGACTGGCCTGGATGGTGAGGATCAGGAGTCCAGCAGGACTGGCCTGGATGGTGAGGAACAGGAGTCCAGCAGGACTGGCCTGGACAGAGGCAGTGGGAGCTTCTAGACGCTAGTTCTGCACCGCTGTATCGGCAGGGACCATCCACTGTAATGCTCTTAATCTGGTCCCTGTTTGGAGCAATTCCAAAATCTGATGAATGCCCTGGATCTCCTCTCCTAGGAGAATGCACCTGTGCTTCTATAGGAAAGTTCAGGGGTTGAAGGACTCCCATGAGGTCATGAACACTAGAATAAGAATTGCTTCAGATATAGTCCAAAGGCGGCCAGGGGATACCCACAGAAATGCCCGCCCGTGTTGTCAGGAATGAGAATGTAAGTGCCTTGCTAGGTCCCCACCTTGCATTATCCCCTGCTGTTTTTTTCAAGAGGGACACCTAGACAGCAGACATTGTCCGGAGTTCCATGAGATACAGATGGCTCCCTAGAGTTTGATGGCATCCACATGGCCCAAAGCCCAAGTTCATTTGGTGTTCCACTACCATTTCCTGTGGTGTCAGGCCAGGGAAAGGCACTGCAGGGGATACAGGATCAGACTAATCCTCAGGGAGCTCACGGCCCTGGGGAGGAGGTCAGCGTGAACACAGCTAACCCCAAGTCTGGGCACGGAATAGCGGGGACTGTGGAGGGACCAGCAGAGTCCCTGGGAGAAGGGAATCATTGCCTCTGAGGCCCCCAGGGGTAGGGAGAGAAGACTTCAGGGAAGAGGCAGAGAAAATGTATTGCGGAAGATACAGCAGAATGGCTAGAATTCCTATAACATTTTGCAAAGAGATGGGGGATAATAACCACATTTTATAATTTCTCAGTTGAATGTTTTTGACATCACGTAGTCTTGCTGGCACTGGAGGAACTGTCCCTCCCTTTTAGCCAATTCCTGGGGATAGGAAACCACCCAGTCCAGGGCTCACACCCCCAAACTCCTCCTTATATTAAGTTCTTAAACAGCTAGGATCCCAGTCCCCCTGCCCTAATCACCCCAGAGACAGGTAGGTGCCAGATTACCAGATAACATGGGAGAGTCCCTATGCTCCAGAGCCTGCTGACATTACTCAATTATCCAATCTTAAACCTGATTACCCTGCTCTGCCTATTACTTCAGTCGTGCCCTTCAGTCAGGCTCTTTTAGATTCCATGGACTATAGCTCACCAGGCTCCTCTGTCTATGGGATTCTCCAGGCAAGAACACTGGAGTGGATTGCCATGCCCTCCTCCAGGGGATCTTCCCAACCCAAGGTTGAACCCACATCTCTTATGTCTCCTGCATTGGCAGGTGGGTTCTTTACCACTAGCACCACCTGGGAAGCCTTAATGCAGAAACCACTTGAAGACTCTTGCCCTGGTATTCCATCCTCCCCCGCCTCCCTCTGCCTCCTGATCAACCCTGGTCTTCCCCGTGTGTTCTCCCAGCATGGCCTGTCTCCTGTTTCCAGTAATCTGTAAGTATGAAAACACATTTCCTCACTGCAGCCCTTGCTATGTCTGTGTCTTACCTCAACTGCTTCAAACAAATCCTGGGCATCCTTAATACACAAGGTTGCTTCCCCTAGAGGGAGGGCAGGCTGGCTGATCCCCAGGAATCAGTAAATAATGGAGTGATGCAGAGAATTTTCTCATGAGACCAACTGAGTGAAGAAGAGGACATTATAAGAAGAATAAGCCTGGACCTGCCTACCTTTCATGTCAGAGCTGATCAGTGCCCGGAAGAGCTACCAAAAACCTCTGGAAGCTGTGTGACTTCACTGAGTTTAGGAACCTTCATCTCAGAAGAAGCTCTAAACAACAAGCCCTCTGGGTGTATTTAAAGACAGCCGAGAAGGACTAAAAGATTCTACTTGGGAATCTTCCTAGGAGGACACCCATCGCTCCCTCCACTCGTAAACAGGTCCCTCGATGCCTATGACGGCATCTGTTGCTAATGGAGCATGTGAGGGTGAACCCCAGAGAACTGAGTTGGGGGGTGGTGGGCGGTTGGCCACTAGAGCATAGAAGAGCACATCAAGCCAGTCCCCAGGGCCTGGGAAGGAGAGAGGGTTTCACCACTTTCCCTGGCAGGAGGCCAGGGTGTGTTTTTCCTGAAACCTCTGCAGGGCCCTAAGAGGCTGTGGGGATGATGACAGAAGAGGGCTCTGGGTACATGCAAGCAGGCAGCCAGGGCGAGGTGGAGGGCGGGGGGCAGGATTCAGCACCTACCAGAGCCAGACTCCACCAGCCAGGGCCGCAGGCGGGGAAGAAAGGCCCCGTCTCTCTGGCCGTGCACCGCAGCCAAGACAGACTCAAAGGACAATCCCATGAGGTCAGTAGATAGAACCAAGAGAGCCGCAGGGCAAAGGGGGAACACTGGGCCAGTCATGTCTCTCCGGGGTCAAAGCCACAGTGCCGTTCCCTCCCCGCCAAGCCCCACAGCCCGGAAGAATGGGCCCCTTTGAGCCCCACTGAAGGTCACAGGGGCACCTCTTCCAAGGCGCCCTTCATATGTGGGGCTTGGACCAAAGACTTCCTGCTGCCCAGAACCCCCTGGCTAACAGGGCCCATTGTTGGAGTGGGGGTGGGCAGGGCTGGAGGCTGGGGGGTGGAGGGCGGCTCTCAAGAGCCCGGCAGTTTGATGGCATGCACCCTGCATCCAGCGACCACAGCCTACCTCGGGCAGTGTTCTTGGACTCCCTCATGGGGCTCCAAGCAGCAGGTTTCCTCTATCATCAGCTGCAGGACACCCACAGGAGTGCTCACCTGTGGTCGGCAAGAAGTCCAGCGCTGCTTTGCTGGGTCCCTGACTCCATGTCTCCTGCCAAGTCCTCATTTCAGGTCCTCCATTACCCTAGGAGGTACGTGTGCAGAGCTGCAGGACTGTCCCAACCCAGGCACTTTGCATCTTGCGTCTATCTGAGTGAGGACACCCAGGTGGCGTAGTTGGTAAAGAATTCACCTGCCAATGCCAGAGATGCAAGAGATACAGTTTTCATCCTTTGACCAGGAAGATCCCCTGGAAGAAGAAATGGTGACCTACTCTGATATTGTTGCCTGAGAATCCCATGGACAGAGGGGCTGCAGGGCTACAGACCATGGGGTCGCAAAGAGTCAGACACAACTGAGCACACATTTACACACTTATGTCTGCGGCACTGCTGTCCCAGAATTCCGTCCTGCTCTGACCCCTAACTCCCCCGACCTTCCGCCCTCAGCCATCCATCCTCCAGTCCAAAGCTGATCCCCAGCTGCCGGCCTCCCAAGCCAGGCTGGACTTTGTCTCATGTGTGCCTTTCGGCCTCTTCCCAGTAGAGTGCCATTCATCGTATTCACATAGAGTAACTTTCTCTCCATCTCTTGTCCTAATTTTAATATTAATAGCATCCCCTTTCACCCTTAGAAGTGCTCCATTTTAGAAGATAAATGATACAACCAGCCTCCCTCTCAGGCATCCTTCAGCTGCTGCCACTACCCCCCTGCCGCCCCCCACCCAGAGCAATCCTGAAACCTCAGGCCTAGATGACACCCCTTCCTGGTCACGTGTGGCACTCCCGTCCCACCTGCCGCGTCAGCAGGATGGGAGCCAGCTGGCCGGCGTTATCCCATTGTGCAAATGCGGACAATGAGATGGGAGAGAGTGAGTGATCTTTCCAAATCACTGGATGGTTAGCAGCAGATCTCAGGCTACACGAGGGCTCCAGGCTGGGTTTCCCACTAAATAGCAAGCCATCTTCGTAACGACACCCCCTGCTGCCGCTGCTGCTGCTGCTGCTAAGTCATGTCAGTCGTGTCTGACTCTGTGCGACCCCATAGACGGCAGCCCACCAGGCTCCCCTGTCCCTGGGATTCTCCAGGAAAGAACACTGGAGTGGGTTGCCATTTCCTTCTCCAATGTATGCATGCATGCTAAGTCGCTTCAGTCATGTCTGACTCTGTGCGACCCCATGGACAGCAGCCCACCAGGTCCCCCTGTTCAGAGGATTCTCCAGGTAAGAACACTGGAGTGGGTTGCCATTCCTCCTCCACAGCCCCTGCCACATCTCAATTGCAGTCTGGGCTACCCACTCGGGATTTCGTCTTTGCTGTCTGGCATTGTTCTGGAGTTGCTTCATGGATAATGGGCTGTCTTGTGCCAGACTGTAAGTCACAGGGCCCAGGAAATGTGTCTTTTCCTTTTCTTGGTCTGGGTACAGAGGACACACTCAAGAATCAGCTCGCATGTTGCTGAGTCCTGCAGCTTTCAGGCATCCCTCTGGTGATTGGGCAGCCTTGTTCAAACAGGTGGCTCAGTGGTGACTACTTGGGGGCACACTGTCTTTGAACTGCCTTGTAGTTCTTTTGTCAGATCCTGTCTAGGCTGCCCAGGGCCAAGGCCATGGGTGGAAAGGACCCCTTACTGCTCTACAGAACTGACAGCCCACCACAGAGACGCTCCTCCAGGGAGATGGTCTTCCCCGGCCAGGGCACGCAGCTGCCTCAGCGAAAGGTGCTAGGCCTCCATTCTGGGTATGTGTGTGCATGCTTAGGCACTCAGTCATGTCCAACTCTTTGTGATGCTATAGACTGTAGCCCACCAGGCTTCTCTGTCCATGGGATTCACCAGGCAAAAATATTGGAGTGGGTTGCCATTTCCTCCTCCAGGGGATCTTCCCGACCCAGGGAACAAATCTGCATCTTCTGAATTGACAGGCGGATTCTTTCCCACTAGCACCACTAGGGAAGCCCGCATTCCATGGTCCCAAACCCAGGCCACAACTGGACCACTGCTTTCAACTTGCAAAGTCAGGTCACTCTCCATCCTGTAACCCTCCCAGCTCTCTCTGTTTGATCCCCATTGGGTGGGTATGTGGCCTCAGAAACTCTCGGGATTCCCATCTCTGAGCCTCTGTTTCCTCATCTGTAAAATAAGAGGTGTGGACCAAGCCAGTGCTACCCAATAGAAATTAATGTGAGAGGCATATATAATTTTAAAATTTCTAGTAGCCACATTGAAATATTAAAAAGAAATGTATGAAATTAACTCTAAGAAGTTACATCATTAAATGCAATTTAGATGTGTAGTAAATATAACAATTTTTAACGAGAACATTTTACTTTTTTTTTACTAAGTTTAAAACCTGGAGTGTATTTTATGCCCACGGCACAAGTCAGCCACACTCACATGCTCAGTGCACGTGGAATGTGGAGTGGGCCGGGGACCCAACCTCTGATTCTGCATCTCTATGTACATATGTGTCAAGTGGCCACCATATTGGACAACACAGGATGAGAAGATCCTAACATCCCTTATCATTCAGGTGACTTCTAACCTCATGATAACTGCTCTGTGTGTACCTGCCACTAGACCCTCCATCACCAGCTCTGGCTGGTATTCACGAGGAGAAGCAATACCTCCTGTTCACGAGGAGAAGCAATGCCACTTCCTGCCCTGCCAAGCTCCCCAGACAGTGCTTCATCACCCAGGGCTGACCCTGCTGCTCCCTGGATATGACATTTGGCTTGCCCGCACTTCCAAACCACAGAGGATCTTGGTCCAGTGCCTACTTCTGTCCAATGTGTGAGTTTTGATTTCCAAACCCAGGAATTTTTGAGGCAGCCACTAGGCTCACAAACCTAGGGAAAAGACTGAAGAGAACTGGAAGCCCCCCATACACAGCCGTCTCTCCCGAGCATCTGTGAGCATCTGCATCATGCCCAGCATGAGGCCAGCACTGTGCCAAGTCTGGGGACACCAAAAAAGCTAGATGATAGTCAGGTCTTCCCTTTAGACCCTGACCCTGACATGCATGCGGTAAACAGCTGAAGGATGACATAAAACGATATATACTAAAATGTTAAATTGGATCCGTACCATCAGAAGTCATATTAGTTTGGGGTCTCAGCAGGAAACAGATGGCACACTCAAGCTGGATGGTTGAGGAGAGTTTAATGAGAGTACTGTTTTAAAATATGTGGAAAGGGATTAGGAAAAACCACAAGGGATAACATGCATCACTTCCCTAGACCTGAAGAAGTTGGGGAAGGAGACCCTGAGAAAGCAGACTGTGTGAGCAGGTCCTCTTAACAAAATCTGCAGCAACTGGAGGCAACCCCACAGGGAATCATACTCCTAGCTCACCCTCTCCCACTCCTGCAGCTTCTGTTGGTTCATCCCATTGTCTAAACCCAACTTGAAGCCAAAGGGAAGGGGATCCAGGTAGGTCACCCTCCCAGCACAGAGCAGGATAGGGTAGAGATGGAAAGACCAGTAAAGGGTTTCCAGCCAGGGAACCAGGATGCAAGCATCACAGATGGTAAGTGTAAGTTGCGGGGCTAGGGGCCAGTTCTCAGGGAGACAGGGATAAGCCTGGATCCTAACAGAAGAGTGGGCTTTGGGAAGTCAAGGGAGGAGAACCTCTGGCTTAGACAGCAGAGTCAAGGGCAGATGCACTGAGCAAACTCAAACAGCTGGAAGGGAGTTGTCCCCCAGGGTCAGGATAAATTTCTACAGGGACCTAAAAGTACTCCTTCCCTCACCAGCTCCAAGATCACAAAATCCCAGGCTTCCTTCCTGGAAGGGCAAACTTGAACAAGGCCCCACACAGAGGGCAAGGCCATAGTAGGGCAGAGAAAACGGATAACAGCTGATGTTTGATACTCCCGTGGAGAGGTCTGAGGCAAAGCAGGAGATGCGCTTCTTGGTCTAACACAGAAGGGTAATGGTTCTAGTCTCTAGATGAAACCTGAGAGAGTAACAGTCTAACAGGAATCAGAGTAACAACTAGAATAGTCCTGAGTATGGTACCTTGCATGAGGTCTTCACGTAGATTGTTTTAACAGTGATAAGAGGGAACAGAAGGAAATTGAAGAGACAAGTAACAAGCACAATGAATACCAATACATGCTAGACATTGTATACATGGCATCATACACTATATGTGATCACTGTTCTATTCTTCCCATTATACACAGAAGGATACTAAGGATCAAAGGGGTTAAGCAACTTGTCCAAGACTGGAAAGTCATGAAGTGGAATGGGACCGAGACCCAAACTCTTGATTCCACATCTCTGTGTACTTACCACACTCATAAAATAAAGAGAGGGCCATGCAAGTCAGCATCAAATAGGCTCTGGACACTCATTGCTTTGTAAGAGGTCAGAGCACTGAGCAATTAGGACACCACTGTTACAAAGGTCAGGACAGAATCTGGGCTACAGACAGTAAGTGCTGGAACTCAGAGAATGGTAGCCTGAAAGAGCAAGTGAGAGGGTAGTGCAGGGTGGGTGCAGGACATGAGCTGGGATCTCTGTGCACCCACCTCAGGTTTCCATGGAGACCAAACTCCCTCCTCTGGGAGCTGTGACCCACCCTCTTCCTAGTGCTCACAATCCAAATTTCCATACCATGCAGTCAGACAGCCCAAAAGCAAAATTTCAAGTGTACTGGGAGACGAATTGGGTTTTAATTTAAAGCCTGTGTGCCCTGCCGGTCAACCGAGTGAAATGATGAGTAAGCTCCAAGTTACTACCCCAGCCATCAAGTGTGGAGCGAGGCCGGGACATACATGTTTTACCAAAGTTCATGACAACATTTTTACCTTAGTTATAAAAGAGAATGCTTTTTAGGTTGAACTTTCCTATTTGTAACCTCTTTGGTTTGAAAATGCAGGTCATCATTTCCTATCTGGGCTGAGTCTACAAGAGAAAAGAACCAGATGGGAAAGAGCGAGCTGGTGTTCCTGGTGGATTCGTGACTGAATTACCAAATACAGTTGGTCTGAGCCCATCTGATTTGGTATTTAAGTGGGTTTGGGGATTGGTGATGGCAGCAAGAGAAATTAGAATAAATGGATCAAAGGACAGCTTCTATAAGGTACTAAGAAGGTGCAGTCAACTCGTGGCTTTGGATGGGCTGGAAAAGACATCTTCCTTGCCTCTGAATCACCTGGAGAGCCCTGAAATAGTACCAGTGCCTGGACCCTATCCACAGAGATTCCAGCTTTGTGATCTGAGATGGGGCTAGAAATTAATAGGGTTTTTTCCTCCTTTTTTTAAAAAAATCAAAGTATAGTTGATGCATAGTATTATACAAGTTATGGTTGTAAAATATAGTGATTCACAATTTTTAAAGGTTATACTCCAATTACAGTTATTATAAAATATTGGCTATATTCCCTGTGCTATATAATATATTCTTGTAGCTTATTTTTTACCTAATAGTCTGTACCTCTTTATCCTTTAACCTTATACTGCCCCTCCCTACTTCCCTCTCCCCATATGTAACTGCTAGCCTGTTCTCTATATCTGTGAGTCTGTTTCTTTTTTGTTATACTCATTAGCTTGTTGTATTTTATAGATTCCACATATAAGTGATATCATACAATATTTGTCTTCCTCTGACTTATTTCACTTTAGCATAATACCCTCCAAATCCATCCATGTTGTTCCAAATAGCACAATCTCATTTTTATGGTGAGAGGCATTCCAAAGTGTGTGTATATATATATATCACAGTTTCTTATATAGAAATATACATATATATAATATATATATGTATGCCACAGCTGCTTTATCCATTCATCTGTTGATGGACACTTAGGTTGCTTCCATATCTTGGCAATTGTAAATAATGCTGCTATGAACATTGGAGTGCATGCATCTTTTTGAATTAGTGTTTTGGGGTTTTTGCAGTATGTTCCCAGCAGTGGAACTGCTGTGTCATAAAGTGGTTCTAGTTTTAGTTTTCTGAGAAGCCTCCATGCTGTTCCCACTGTGGCTGCACTGATTTACATGCCCACCAACAGCGTATCTGCTCAGTCACTCAATCGTGTCTGACTCTGTGTGACCTCACGGACTGTAGCCCACCAGGAGCCTCTGTCCATGGGATTCTCCAGGTAAGAATACTGGAGTGGGTTGCCATTCCCTTCTCCAGGGAACAGTGTATGAGGGTTCCCTTTTCTCCACATCCTCACCAGCTTTTGTTATTTGTGTTCTTTTTGATAATAACCATTTTGACAGGTGGGAGATGATATCTCACATGGTTTTGATTTGCATTTCCTGATGGTTAGTGATGTTGAACATCTTTTTCTGTGCCTGGAAATTAATGCTTCTTAAAGGCACTTCAAGTGCAGCCAGAGTTGAAAAACACTGATATAAATCTAACTCCATCCTCTCTGAAGCCCCGCCTCCTTTTTCCTTACTCCCCAGTTTCTGGGGCATCAGCAGGAGGCAGTATGTGATAAAGCAGCCCTCAGGATCGCTGCTCTCTGAGCGGTAGGGTGACCAGCTGTCCCAGTTTTAAAACTGAAAATTTAGCATCCTGGGAAATCCCTCAGTGCCAGCAAAGTTGGAGGCTGGTCACCCTACTTCCAGGGTTGCTAGTCTCCCTGACCCTAACATCTCCCCACTCACCTACCCAGAGTGGGAAACTGCCTTCCTCCTTGATCTTCCTGCTCATCTAAGGCCTCACAGACCGTCTTGAGGACCCTAGGGCCCACCAGTCCCCATTTGGCCTCCACGTCTAGTCCTGGATCCCCGGAGCTGCCCAGTTCTCCTGCTACCCCAGCCTCAGGTGTCCCACACGTTTGAAAAGGGACCAGGATACGCTGAGGCCATCTGTTTGGCGATCCCTGGGTTGATTTGCCCCATATCTGAAACTGCACCACCGGTGCTAATATGTTCCTGCCTGCGGTCCTGGGGCTCTAAATCCAGGAGCCATTTACTAAGCAATGTTCATATTTATTTGTGAAATTATATAGACTTTTATAGCACACTTACTAAGATGAATAAATCCCTGCTCGTGTGGCCCAATTTGTTGTTCTAACCTGACACTTTCGTGTCATAATCACCTTTCTTTCAGCTGGTTATGGCCAAGGCTGTTAGGGATTTATTAGAAGCATTTTATAATGTGCTTTACAAGATGTTTTTGGAGGCTGTGGCTTTGTTTATGGGAGAGAGAGGGAGGGATGGAGGAAAGCGGGGTGGAGAGAGGAGCCCAGATAACTTGCTGCCTCTGGAAGCACCATCCAGGGATGAATTTAATGGGAACTTTCCTTCCGCCCCAATTCCTAGTCCCAGATGCTGCTCACCCACCATTTGAAAAACTTTGATCTCTCACTTCTTCAATATTATTGATTTTCAGAGATGGGAAAAAAAGAAAACGCAGAAGACACAGACATCAAGGAGATTTTAATATCAGACTGGGGATGACGGGACCCTCCTTTATAGCCTCTGAAATATCAGAGAGCTTTACTAGAAGTGACCTTTCCACCTTCCAGCTTTCTCTACCAAAGAAGGGAAAGGAGAAACAGGCTGGAAATCACCTTTGCCATCGCTTTCCAAGCCCTATCTGAGGGCTGCAAATGGTTCTCCTGCCGACCTGCTCATCCTTTTCTAGGGAGGTTTACGCTGAAGATGGTGAGGGGAGTTCAAATGGCCATCCCAGATCCATTTGATAAATTATCTACCAAGAGCCTTTAACTGAGGAGCTGAGATGTGCAAGTCGTGGTAGGCAGCTTCCAGGAGCTCACCTGAAGAGCAAGAAAGGGGTGTTTGCAAGCTATATACAGCTCCACATGTTTGTGCTTTCAGGCAGACATTTGAGAAAGTCTCCAGGAGTGAGCCTTCCCTGGTGTTCCAGTGGTTACGGCTCAGTGCTTCCACTGCAGGGGCACGGGTTCAATCCCTGGTTGGGGAAATAAGATCCCCTCCTTTGGCCCAGAGTAGGGCCAAAGTAAATAAATAAAAACTAGGACCTATCACAAAATAAATAAAAGCTAGGACCTATCACAGAATAAATAAAAACTACGACCTAACTGTGCTCTATGCTCTATAATGATCTATATGGGAAAAGAATTTTTTAAAAAAAGAGACTAGATATGTGTGTGACTGATTCACGTATCTATACAGCAGAAAGTAACACGACATTGTAAATCAAGTATACACCAATAGAATTTAAAAAAAGAAGAAGCAGCTCCAACCAGCTAAAGTGGGAATGACAGTTTCGTGGGTCATAAGAAATCAGAAGGGTTTCATACACATTTGAGCTAGAAAAATAAAGCTCTCTACGGATGGACAGGCTTTCCATCAAAGAACGCCTCATGCAGATGACTGTGCAAAGGCTTAGAGGTCATCACTCTCTCCCCACCTCGCTGTTCAGCTCTGCCAGGGACCAGAGGCTTTACTAAGGCTGGAAGACCATGGTGAGCAAGGCAGGTAACGGCGAGAGTCCACGGGCATTTCCCTGGGACCTGGAGTCCACCAGGCAAAGGCCAGAGGAGATTACAGTGAGTCTAAAGTCCGTCTGATGAGCAGAAATGGGCTCATCACAGCAGCGTGGTGGCTCAAAACAAGACCGAAGAGGTGACCAAGAGCCAGGTAACTTTGGTAAAGTGTGCATACTTTATTCCAAGTAAAAAGGGAGGTGTCTCATTTTACATTTTTCAAAGATCCTTGACCCAGTGTCAGTGAGCACCCAGAGCACCCAGACCTTTCTTTCTGATACAATTCTCCAATCAAAGCACTCCAGGACTCCTGGAGAAATTGCTGATTCTTGGGCAGGGTCAAGGAGCATACAGAGGAGCCGATAGCATCTCGTAGATACAGGAAGTAAAAACTGCTCAAAAAACAAAGAGATGAGAGCACGTCAAATGGGCAAAGGAGTCGACCTGAAGGAGCTCCCGAAGTCCAAAGCTAGAACAACATGAGACCCAAATGAACAACATCGTGTTGGATTATAATGCAAAGTGTGAAGTAAACTCCCATGACTCCATACTGACATATATAAATGATGAATTAATAAGGGAATGAATGAATGAATGAATGAGAAAAGACAAGTCTCTCATACAAAACCCCACATAATTATGTAGATTATCTCACCCCCAAGAGAGGCAATTCAATTCCCTCCTCCCCTGCCCCTTGAATGTGAGCTGTTCTTAGTGACTCCCTTCCAGGGAGTAGAATTCAGAAAGTGAGGAGAAAAAAGCAAGAGTCCAGTAGACAAACCTGGCAAACACTGCCTCAGGTGACCAGGGTCCACGTCAATAGTGACACATTGCATTGCTAACATGAACCTTTGATGTGGGGTGATGGGAAGGGCACTTCACCCCTGTGGTCTTACTCCCTAAAACTATGACTCCAGTCTATATTGTTGTTATTTAGTAGCTCAGTCATGCCCGACTCTTTGAGACCCCACAGACTGTAGCCTGCCAGGCTCCTCAGTCCGTGGGATTTCCCAGGCAAAGTGTAAGTGGAATTTCCCACCAGTTGGGTCTGGGTTATCTGGGGCTATAGGGCAGCCAGAGCTGTGGGGTCATTTTGAGTGGGTTGCTCCAAGTTGTGCTCCCTCACTCTTGGAGAGAGAACTTTATAGGATGGTGAAGATTAAATGCAATGACGCTGGTCATCAGAGTACAGTGCCTCGTACACGGATAAGCATCCATCACGTGCAGTGTTATCCAGGAAGCTGTTAGATAGCCACTCATCGCAGAGCACAGGAAAGGGACACAACTAGAGACAGGAAACTTGGGAAAGCACGAGGTGCTCTCCATGGGGACCAGGAGGGTCATCAGAGTGGGCAGAGCCAGGGCCATCAGGGACCTTCCAGAGGACTCAGCTCCGGGGTCACCACTCCCAGGAAGCCAGGTATATAAATGCCCCTTCTTGGTGTCTGCGCTGCCAGGAGACATGAGCCTTCAGGACAATTCCAAAGCGCTGACCTGTCTGCTGATCTGATTTCCCCAGAACCTGTGAGACGGATAGGGATTTGCAGCAGCCTTGGGGTTTCATAAGATAGTGAGATCCTTCCAATCAGATAGACGAAGCTTCGTGTTTTTTCTGCAGGTCAGTGGTTTTTTAATAATTCTCTACAGACCTAAAACACCCAAGAAAATTCTTCAAGGGCAAACACGGGGCCTCATTCATCTCCGTGTACCAAGAACCTGAGGCTGGGTTGTGTTATTAGTTCAAAGGAAGGTAGGAAGAGAGAGAGAGAGGCAGGGAGAGAAGGGGAGAGGCAGGGAAGAGAGAAGTGGGGAGGGGGAGGGAGAAAGGAGGGAAGGAGATAGGAAGAGAATGAATGAATGAGGGAAAAGAGTGTCTGGGTTTTTCAATCCTGAAGGAAGTATTTCATGTCCCCCCAACTGTTAAAAATAAACTGCTGAGTGCCTGGTCCCTCCAGTTATTTTCATCAGAGGGGGAACCAAGATTTAAGTCCCCCGCCAGGCTACCAGGCCACCTGGTACCTATTCCAACCTCCAGACTCTCAGAGACCAGGACTCCCACAGAAGCCAAAGGAAATTCCTCTCCGCTTCCCCACCTACAGCGGCACCATCCCCCAAGGTCAGCCAGCAGCCATGGCCCTTCCCTCTGGGCCCTGGAAGGAGCCTGGAGCTTCTACGATCCACCACGGTTTATTCTCTTTGTGTATTTATATTGGGCTTATCATTATTATCATTACGGCAATTTTTAATTTCCTCATCCTCTCTTTGGAAATGATGCCACGGGAAAATAGTTTGACTTTAATCAGATGGCTGGGTCTATGGAGAACCAGAACAAGTCGCTGAACCCTGCAAAGACAGATCATCCCTCAGCCTGACTGAAGATTCCGCCTCCTCCCGTATCCCCGAGGCTGTTCCTGTGTGTGCTCAGTCATGTCCAACTCTCTGCGACCCCACAGACTGCAGCCCGCCAGGCTCCACTGTCCATGGGATTTCCCAGGCAAGAATACTGGAGTGGGTTGCCATGCCGTCCTCCAGGGGATCTTCCCCACCCAGGAGGTCGAACCCACATCTCCTGCATTGCAGGCAGACTTTTTACCACTGAGCCAGGGGGGAGGTTGTCCCTGGCTTTCCCCAGGCGTCCCATCACAAGATACCTGGTCATGAGCAAGGCTACATTTCAGGCTTTTCTAAAGAGCCCCCACATCCATTTTCAGAGCCCTCCTTGCTCAAATCTCATGATAGAAAGGAAGCCAATGCTCTGAGCCTGATTTAACAGATGAGCAAACTGAGGCATCAGAGAGGACTCTGCTTCCCAGGTTCATGCTTGAGAAACACTCTGTCTCTCCTCCTGCACTTTCACTCACTCTGACTTCTTCTCCTTTCTTGTCTCCCCACCCAAAGAGGCTCCCAGGAACTCCATTCCAACCCTGGGAGGTCCTAATCTGGTGACCCCAAACCTCTTGAAAAATATACACAGAACCGTGTGTGTAAACAGGATTCTCCAAAGAGACTCGAAAGGACTAAGAACCATCATTCCATTCCCTACTTAGAAGTTGTGACATCAGCCCAAAGGGACAATCCCCAAAGTGTGACCAGCACCACCAAGACCCCAGGCAGGACTCCTTTGGGGGTTGCAAAGAAGCAAGACCTGCCCCAGTGGTAGCTGTATTAAAATGTACCTGTGGGATTTTTTAAATTTTTTTATTTATTTTTATTTTTGGCTAAGCTAGGTCTTCATTACTGCATGTAGGCTTTCTTGAGTTGCAGCAAGCAGGTTCTACTCTTTACTTGCGTCACACAGGCTTCTCACTGCAGTGGCCTCTTGTTGCGAAGCACAGGCTTTAGTTGCCGGGGCTAAGTAGTTGTGGTGAATGGGCTTAGTTGCTCCTAGGCATGTGAAATTTTCCCGGACCAGGTATGAAGCCCATGTCCCCTGTGTTGATAGGCAGATTCTGAACCCCTGGACCAGCAGGGGATTTTAACTTCTCGAGGAGACTGAGTGATGCACAGAGAGCCTAATTTCGTGGAAAGATTTCGCTGTTGCTCACAGTTTCTCCATAAATGAGAGGCATGGCACGCGTGCAAGACCACTCAGGGAAGCACCAGGGTTGTTCAGGAGGGAAACCCCAGGACACTGTCCCCACTGTGCATTTCATGGAGGAGGCCAGGCGGGCCAGGAGTGACTGCTGACGGCCGGCTAGTTTGCACAATGCCAGCATGTGCCGAGGTATAGTGTGGCCTCTTGTTGTCTGGTACCCGGCCCTGGGCTGAGGACAGGGGAATATTGGCTCAATGGGTGAAAGCTAGATAGAAGAGGTGGTTGTGGTGTGAACTTGGGCTTGGTTGGTTTGTGCATGAAAGGTGCATTCAGAGGCACATTGTTCTATTATCTCTAGGAATCAGCCGGCCCTGGGAGGGGTGGTCTCCCCCCAGCATCATAAAATACAGAAAATTAAAAACATGATTCATAAAGTAGTAGAGGGAGGATGGGATACAGGAAAGAACGTCCTGACACTCATATGCCCACAACCTCCACAAATATGCAAAATAAACCACCACACGGGGCTCCAGCTGTCAGGCCAGGGGAGCTCCACCTTTCCCCTGTCCCCAAGCAGGGAGCCGCCCTTTCCATGGCATTTTCACTTCCCTTGTATGTTAAGTCGCTCAGTCGTGTCCAACTCTGTGCGACCCCGTGGACTATCTCCAGCCAAGCTCCTCTGGCCATGGGATTTCCCAGGCAAGAATACTGGAGTGGGTTGCCATTTCTTCCTCCAGGGGATCTTCCCCACCCAGGAATCAAACCCAGGTCTGCTGCATTACAGGCAGATTCTTCATTGTCTGAGCCACCAGGGAAGCTGTTGTTACCATTTTACCTTGATTTTACCAAGATTAGTGTGGAAGAGGCACAGGGGACATGCAGAGCAAGGTATGGGGAGATGCATGCAATGGGTCCTACCTTCTCCATGAACCTTTCAAAAGCCCGAAGTCCCCAGTAACAGGTCACCCCCACCCCATCCACTCTGAGTCACCACGTGTGCGGGAGGACACACAGTCTGCATGGTGGGGCCAGAGCCCGCCACCATCTCCCCCACAGAAGCCCCATGACGTCTAGGAGACGCAACGGTGAGCCAGCTCCTGGGTCTGCCTCACTCCATCCGGCGCCTCCCACTCAGCCGCCTGGGCGGGCAGGGTGGGGACAGCCACGCACATGCCAGGAGACAGCCAACCCGCCTTCCCTGAGGGCTGCAGCCACTCACACTCTCTGTGGCTCCAGGGGCCCCAGAGTGCCTGTGTGATTTCATCTCCCCACTCCCAGGCTCCTAATGCACACAATCCTCCCTTAACTCTTTCCTTTAGCCTCAGGTCTTGTTCGAACGCCCACCTCACTGTATTCCTGATAAAACGAGGTTCCTTTCTTCATGCTGAGAAGGTGTAATGCGTGTGTGCATACTAAGTTACTCAGTCGTGTCTGACTTTTTGCTACTCCATGGACTGTAGCCCGCCAGGCTCCTCTGTCCATGGGATTTTTCAGGCAAGACTACTGGAGTGGGTTGCCACTTTCTCCTCCAGGAGATCTTCCCAATCCAGGGATGGAACCTGCATATCCTACATCTCCTGCTTTGGCAGGCAAGTTCTTTATGACTAATGCCACCTGGGAAGCCCATGAGAAGGTGTAAACTTCAAAGTAAAGCAAACTAGGGTGCGAATCTCATCTCCACATCACCTTAGCAGGTTAGTACATGTCTCTGAGCCTCAACTTCCTCATCTGTAAAATGGGAATCCTAAGATCTTCCTTGTAGGATTGTTGGCAATCAAATGAGACAGCATGCAATAGCTGACCACAGAACAGATACCTCAAAAGAAGGTAACGGCATCCTTTATGTTCCTAAGCCAGTTGAAGCACAGGTGTTGAGGGCCTTCAGAGTTGGGGGAGAGTGTGGCCAGATTTCTGAGGGAAACAAGGGCTGCTCAGGGGTAAAAGGCCTGGATGGGAAGGCTGGGGGCCATATTCCCCTCCCCAGTTTGGCTGAAGATGTTCCCACTTCTGATCTCATCCAAGGAGACCTGCCCCCAGCGGGCTGGCCCACTCACATGCACAGGTTGGCCCTCCAACAATGCAGCTGGCCCAGACCCCAGAGGGAGCCCAAGACATTAGCTAGCCACGCTGGCATCCAGACCATAGGGGCAAAGTATATGTGTGCAACACAATTCAATGGGGTAATAATTAATCATCATCTTTGGCTGGCAGGTCGTACATCAGTAATGCAGAATGGATGATATAATTGCACGGTGTGCCTAATTATAGACTACAGAGAGGATAATAATAGGAGTAATTAACCTGGAAAACACTGAACACAAAGGGGATGTGCTGAGAGCCTGAAGGAGAGGGGCACTGCTGGCCTAAGTCACCGACAAGGAGCCTCCTGGCAGTGGGTTGCAGAGGCTCTCATACACGGATAACACTCTGCTCTCAGTAGGTCCACGGAGCAGCTGTTCTGGCCTCCTGGCTGAAAATGCCAGCTGCTCGGGTCTTGTAAAGGATCCCGTTGGAAGCTGGCAGCTGTCTTGTAAAGGATCCCGTTGGAAGTGGCAGCAGGACTGGAGACCTGCCGATGCATGAACATCCCTTTGTGTCACCAGCATCTTTCTCGATGCCTCCACCAAGGTCAGAGCTTCCCAGGTGGTTCCACTGGTAAAGAACCCACCTGCCAATGCAGAAGATGTAAGAGATACAGGTTCAATCCCTGGGTTCAGAAGATCCTCTGGAGGAGGGCATGACAACCTACTCTAGTGTTCTCTCCTGGAGAATCCCATGAATAGAAGAGCCTGGCGGGCTACAGTCCATAGGGTCACAAAGAGTCAGACACGACTGAAATGACCTAGCACACACGTACCACCAAGGCCAGAGACCTGGGACCGTGCTCCATATTGTGGCGATGAAAGAGCCAGCTACCTGGTGAATACAGTTAAATCCCTGCACGGGCTCCAGAATGAAGCTCTCCCCCACCCCCCCATGGCAGGCGCTCTCCCTGGCCCCGGCTGGCAGGCAGGCACTGTCATGGCACCTGCTGCCCTGGCCTGCTCCTGGCTGACCATACGGGACCCTTTCAAGTGCACGGCTTCCAGTGAGGCCACCCGGGACCTCCACTCTCTTCCAGGGTCTTCACCACTCTAGCATCCCCAACAACAGGCAGCAAAAGGAACCAGACGTCCAGAGGGGCCCCGTGATGAGGAGTCCTTCCTCTCCTTTGGGGGCCCTCCTGCTGGTCCTCCTTAGCACCCTCCACAGGAAGCCTCCCTCTGGCCAAAGGGCGGATTTCTCACGGCTGCTCTGAGCACAGCCCGCTGCCTCAGCACGCGTCCCAGGCCACTTCCGGTCAGTCAGCCACATTTCCCTGCTAGAGGCCATGCCCTAAGTGTAGAGACATCTCCTGCATCTTCTGTTTCTCAAAGAGTTTAGGGCACAGCATAGGTTTTCATTAAAACTTTATCAAATGACTGAATGATTTACAAAATGCCCTTCCTGGATCCCCCACTACATACTGAACTTGGTCGCTTTCATTTAGTCCTCGCAACAACCCTCCAAGGTATGTATTATTATGCCTCTTCAGGAATTTATTGTTAGGCCTTATCTAAGGAACCACAAAGCAGAGAAATTAAATTGTAGGAAACCCGGGTTCAATCCCCGGGTCACGAAGATCCCTGGAGAAAGAACTGGCAACCCACTCTGGTATCCTTCCCTGGGAAGTCCCATGGACAGAGGATCCTGGCAGGCTACCGTCCGTGGTTCACAAAGAGTCGGACACAACTGAGTGACTAACACACACACACACAAGGAACCATGAAGCAGAGGAACTAATTTGTTTAAGGTAATATAGCTGGAAAATAGCAAGACTGGAATTTGAGCTGGGCTCTTCCCATTCCCCCAGCATCTTTCTCCACTGCGCCCTGTTGTGGCAAAGATAGTTGAACTGGCCATTTCAGCTTCCATAGACAAGGGATATGGTGTCTGATGACAGCCACATCAGCAACAGATACTACTATACCCAAAACGTGCGAGCCCTGGAGAACATTAAAAAAGTGTTTGCAGGTGGCCTCTTTTCAACAAGTTCAAACAGCACCCCAGTATGTGTTTGAGTTGAGACAGTGCTAGCTGCTATAACAGACATCTTAGGGGCTTCACTCTTTTTCTCTTAAAGTCCAGTTGGCACTGCCCAATCATTTAGGGACTCAGGCTGACACAGGGGCCTCCATCTCCAATGCGGGGTCCTGATTGTTCAGGTAGCCAAAGAGAGAAAGGAGAGATGGGGGGCGTCACATGGGAGGGTTTGGGGATCTGGGAGCGGGAAGACTTTGCCACAGAGCCCCTCTGCCAGTGGGGCCCGCAGCACTAGTCAGTGAACACTGGGCTGCTCCTGGGGATACTTGGGGCCCCTCTCCCAGCATCTCTTGAATTAGAACCTACTGCCAATTGTACTTACTACTATCGACAGTGCAACTAAATTAAAGATTAGGCCAAGTAATAAACTGTAGGTATAAAAAGGACATTGGTGATTCTAAGTGGAGCACATTGAACACTTTTGGGGGGATTTGATGAGACATAGCACTGCAAGTATTGTTAAATAAGATACAGTGAGACCCCTAACAGGGACTGGGATTGGGGAACAGATTGGGAAGTGGTAGGAAGAATAATACCAAAAATCTAAAATTCTGCACTCAGGTTGTTTTGCATGGGACTAGGAGCTTTTTTAAAAACCCAAATTAGACTTCTTAGGTGATGTATTATAGATGTGGTTAATGCAAGAAAGATGAAGGGGAACTCCAGTTAGCAGACCCATATTCAAAGACTGGCCTTTGACCCTCCATTGAAGGCAAATGAGTGCACATTTATACACTTCAAATTAAAATGCCTAAGAGGCATACATATCATTTTATTTTCCTTTATCTTTTTCTTTCTTTTTTTTTTTTACACTGTTTTAGCAATCTTTTGGGGTCTTTTTAAGGGTGCTTTTTAAAAAAACTTTTTATTTTGTATTGGAGTATAACTGATTATTGTCACCCTGCTTATTTAACTTATATGCAGAGTACATCATGAGAAACCCTGGGCTGGATGAAGCACGAGCTGGAATCAAGATTGCTGGGAGAAATATCAATAAGTTAGATATGCAGATGACACCACCCTTATGGCAGAAAGCAAAGAAGAACTAAAGAGCCTCTTGATGAAAGTGAAAGAGGAGAGCGAAAAGTTTGGCTTGAAGCTCAACATTCAGAAAACTAAGATCATGGCATTCAGTCCCATCACTTCATGGCAGATAGATGGGGAAACAGTGGAAACAGTGTCAGACTTTATTTTTCTGGGCTCCAAAATCACTGCAGATGGTGATTGCAGCCATGAAATTAAAAGATGCTTACTCCTTGGAAGGAACATTATGACCAACCTTGACAGCATATTAAAAAGCAGAGACATTACTTTGCCAACAAAGGTCTGTCTGGTCAAGACTATGGTTTTTCTAGTGATCATGTATGGATGTGAGAGTTGGACTGTAAAGAAAGCTGAGTGCCGAAGAATTGATGCTTTTGAACTGTGGTGTTGGAGAAGACTCTTGAGCGTCCCTTGGACTGCAAGGAGATCCAACCAGTCCATCCTAAAGGAGATCAGTCCTGGGTGTTCATTGGAAGGACTGATGCTGAAGCTGAAACTCCAATACTTTGGCCACCTGATGCGAAGAGCTGACTCATTGGAAAAGACCCTGATGCTGGGAAAGATTGAGGGCAGGAGGAGAAGGGGACAACAGAGGATGAGATGGTTGGATGGCATCACCGACTCAATGGACATGGGTTTGGGTGGACTCTGGGAGCTGGTGATGGACAGGGAGGCCTGGCGTGCTGCAGTTCATGGGGCTGCAAAGAGTCGGACACGACTGAGCGACTGAACTGAACTGATAACTGGTTAGCAATGTTGTGATAGTTTCAGGTGAACTGAAAGGTGACTCAGCCATACATACACATGTATCCATTCTTCCCCAAACTCCTCTCCCCTCCAGGCTGCCACATGACATTGAGCAGAGTTATCTATGCTACACAGTAGGTCCTTTTTGGTTATCCATTTTAAACATAGCAGTGTGTACATGTCCATCCCAAACTCTCTAACTATCCCTTCCCCCACCCTTCCCCCCAACAATCATAAGCTCGCTCTCTAAGTCCCTGAGTCTGTTTCTGTTTCAGCAGTCTTTCTGGATTGACGTGCCAGTGCCTGTCACGTGAGCGCATGCTCTGTCCTTGGAAGGACAGGCTCCCGTGGGAAAACATGGACCCAGAGAAGCCCATCCCACCATCCTATCTCCAACATCTGTAATGTCCAGAAGTCAGGGAGCTCAGTAACCACGCCCTGAGGCCCAGCCAATGGTGACAACTAAGGGTCCACCTTGGGGCCCTCTTGACATTACTTTCCTGTAGGAGCCACAAGTTTTCAAAGCAAAGCCTCCTTCTCAAACAGCTAATACACTAATCCAAGGCCTTACCCCCCACTTAAGATCAGTGAATGCCCTTGGCATCCTGCCTGGTGCAGCTTTGGGGGCACACTCTGCTGCCTGCCACTCTGCCTGCTGGCTCCATGCCAGGCCCATGCACGGAAGCACACACACCTGCTCTTCCATTCACTCACTTGTTCCGCAAGCTACTAGAATCGGGGCTTACCTGTGAAATGATGAAGACAGTCTCTGCCCACTGTCAAGTAGAGGAGTCAGAAGAAGGTTATAAGTACAATGTCATCAGGGCTGGAATAGATGATAAGTGAACAGAGAGGAGAGAATAACTCAGGTATTGATTTGTTAATGCTAAGCTCATAGTTGTGGTCGGTCATGTGTGTGCACTCAGTAATACAAACACACACACTGTTTCTCTGACCTGTAGCAGCTCTCAACAGCCGACAATGTGCTCAAGAGCAGAGAACTCCAATATTCCAAAAGAAACTGAATTTGAGGGAATTACCTGGTGGTCCAGCAGTTAGGATTCTGCACTTTCACTGGTGAGGGCCTGGGTTCAATCCCTGGTGAGGGAAATAAGATCCCATAAACCACACAACATGGCCAAAAAAAATTTTTTAGGTGAACATGAAAACTCTACAGCTGGGTTTGGAAATGCTTCCCTCTGGCACTGTCTGCAATTACTGGGAGGCAGGCAGGCAGAGCTGTGTCCTCAAGGCCAAGAAGCAGTCTCCACTCCCCTCTGGAGAGACTCCTCTGGAACATGTGCAGAGGACAGCAGGGAATCTCCAGGAGTTCCAGCCAACACCTCCGCACAGCCAGCTCCCCAAAGAACCCCAGTCTGACCAGGGCCCTCCTCTGCCGGACACGTGGCAGTGATTCTCTCGTCTGCAGGGCTGATGAAGTCTTCACCCCTTAGTGCAAACAGGGCTTCATGATTTGTCAGCTACTTCATCTAATCTCCCAGCATTTTGAACTCTAATTCCAATCCACTTTTACACACACAAATGCTTCCCTGGGGGCTCAGGCTTAGAGTCTGCCAGCAATAAAGAAGACCTGGGTTTGATCCCTGGTTGAGAAGATCCCCTGGAGGAGGAAATAGCAACCCACTACAGTATTCTTGCCTGAAGAATCCCATGGACAGAGGAGCCAGGCAGGCTACAGTCCATGGGGTCATAAAGGGGTCAGACCCGACTGAGTACTGAGCACACGCACGACAGTTTATTAACAATGTTGCTTCATTTCTGGTGTGCAGCAAAGTGAATATGTTTTATATGTGTGTGTGTGTCTTATATATATATGTGTGTGTGTCTTATATATATATGTGTGTGTGTCTTATATATATATATATATATATATTCTTTTTCAGATTCTTTTCCCACTGAAGTTGGTACAGAGTACTGAGCAGAGTTCCCTGTGCTATACAGTAGGTCCTTGTTGGTTATCCATTTTAAATATACCAGAAAGTACATGTCAATCCCAAACTCCCGTCTATTCCTCCATCTCTTCTGGCAGGGCTTCCTGAAGCCCCAGCCCCTCCACGTGCTCCAATCAAATCTCTGCGTATGACCCCTTGTTACTCACCATATTATATGAACATCTATTTATACACTCCTAGAGGACTTGGTCCCTCTGGCCTCCCAGCAACACATAGCCCACCCCCAGCTCATGATCAGAGCTTAATAAATATCTGTCATCTGAGGCAGACGGCTTAAGGTGACCTCCACGCCATGTCCTCCACGGCATGAAATCTGCTACATGAAGGGCAGATTGTAATGAATACCACTGGGGAGCAACCCCTCTGGGTTGAGAGTGAAAGCAAGAGTTGGGGCACCCCCAGCAAATGCATCCTGACCTACTGACCTGACCACACCGGTTGCTCGGTAAGCAGGGCTCAGAGAAAAGGCTGGGGTCAGGTTAGCACAGCCTGATGGTGGACTCTCGCCATGGCCTCCGTCCTGTCGGCCTCTTTCCTCGTTACTCACTCTCAGTCTTGAATCGCTTCCCAAGCAGCGAGCAAGACATGTGCTGTCCAGCCCACAGCCACTCAGCCTCTGTGCAAGTGCGTCTCATTGTATATAATAACTCAGCACTCTGGCCCATCAGGAAGACTTCTGTGAGTTGAGCGAGTGGAAATCAATTTGCCCGGGCCTGATGCCCCCTGGAGAAAGGAAGACACAGAGCCTCCATCCTCAGAACAGAGGACCAGGGCTGCCCACAGATACCCACAAGGCAGGCTGCCCAGCACTGACCAGTTCCCACTTCTGTACTATTCCCATATCCCGTACCAACTCTGGGAATAATCTCAGAACTCCTGACTCAGAGTCAGCCGATGCATCAGTCAAAAAGAGGATCATTCATCATGAAGTGTTAAAAATAAAAGAGGGCCTAGGGATCGTTTAGCAAAACCTTGGCATTTCACCACAAAGAACTGTAAGGGGATGTCTGCAATGAATCCCAATCCATCTGTGGAGCGAGAAGAAGGTAAGAGAAGTCTGCCTATGGCCAACTCATATGGACATATGACAAAAACCGCCACAATGTTGTAAAGTAATTATCCTCCAACTAAAATAAATAAATAAATTTTAAAAAGAAACTGAAAACAAAAAAATATAAGAGAAGTCTATTCATCTGAGGAGCTTATAGAGGAGTGTGAAAGCTATGTGTTATCACAGAGCCAAATAAGCAGGGTTTCAAATTCCAGTTTTGTCACCTACTAGTTAGTTGTATGGCCTTGAGCAAGTTAAAAAACATTCTCCAAGCATCTATTTCTTTTTTGGACGGGTGGGGGGAGGGGGTTTCTTGACTTTATGAATTTAACTTTTATTGTGATAAAATACACAACAGAAAAATGCACATGTCGTGAGAATACAGTTCACTGAATTTGGAGCATCTGTTTCTTTACCCATAAAATGAAATGAATAATATCTATTTCCCAGAGCCATAGTTAATTGAGATACTGTATGTTAATTGAGATATCAATTAATAGTTATTTCAGGTATCACATGCCTCATATATATAGAAGGTGCTCAATAACAGTTTCTTTACATGAACCAAAGAATAGAACGAGGACATAATTAAGGGCTAAACTGTGAAGTGCCCTCTAAATACTGTTAAAGGTTCAAAACAGAGGAAACACCCATTTGGGGCTTTATCTAGAGCAAATAATGGATTTACAGAGTGGTTCACACTGGTCCCCTCTGGAGTTATTATCCCCCATTAAAAACATCCAACGCTCCCCTGGGTCCTACAATCAAACAAACTGTTCCATAGCTCACCCCCTCTCACCCTGTTATAGGTTGAATAGTATCCCCTCAAAATCCATATGCTGGAGTTCTAAACTCCCAGTATCTCAGAATGTGATCTTATTGGGGAATAAAGTCTTTCCATATAGAATGAAGATGAAGTCATACTGGAGTAATCCAATATTACCTACCAGTGTCCTTTAAAAAGGCAAAAAAATGGACAAAGACACTCACAGAGGGAAAATGCCCTGTGAAGGTCAGAGTTATGCTGCCACAGGCTGAGAAGTGGCCTGCAGCTGGGAGAGAATGGAAGCTTGGGATGGGTCCCTCCCCAGGGCCTTCAGAGGGAGCATGGCCCTACCAACACCTTGATCTCAGACTCCCAGCCTCCAAAACTGTGAGGCTAATTTCTGTTGGGTTAAGCCAATCAAGTCTTAGTACTTGGTTATGACAGTGCTAAGAAATCGATGTCCAGGTCATGCCTACCATCACCATTGCGATCGTGCCATGAGGGGAACTAAACTCAAGCCAATGTGGAACCTGAGTGAACCTAAACTTACTCTCTCAGCCCAGGACGACAAACTAAGAAACCTCCCAGCCCTCCAAGAGCTCTGGTCTTCTCTTCCCATCTGCCAGGAGGAGGGTTGGAAACAGCCTGCATTTCAGGTCCATGATTGCTGAAGACAGATGCAAAGGTAGCCATGGCAACAGGTGGCAGAATAGCTCAAGTAGACAACATCTCCAGTCCTGACTGGTTCTAAAACCCGCTACAGCCTCCCTTCCCATGGCTCTCGGGCCTCTTCTTAAGAACAGAGAAGTCTGGGAAGTATATAAGTTCAGGATTCCTTTAAAAAAAAAAATCATTGCTCAAAGCAAAATTATTACTATAAATAAGCTAAATCCAACTCTTTCTTCCTATAACTTCCATCCTTTAGCCTAATATCTCTGTCCTCTAGGGTCATATGGAAAAAAAAAGGAAAAATCCAACCCCACATTGTCTTGGCAGTTCTTTTGGCACTTGAAGACTTTGACCACGTGCCTCCCCATCCTCTCTTTTCTTCGTAAAACATCTCTGTCTGCTCACCATCTCCTTCCTATAGGTGCTGTGGGTTCACGCATCGTGGGAGTCCATGTGTGCTGATCACTGTTTCTTTCAGTTTGGGGCTTTACAGTTGGGTTTGTCACGTCATGTGACCCTCCCCCATCTATTTTTCCATCCATGATGCTCCTCTGATGAGAGGCTACTACAAGCTGGGCCAGGGGATGGGTGTATCAAGAGGATTAAGACATGGTGTCATCCAGACTGCAAGCTCTTAGCAAGCAGGGTGACCCCGACTATCCACACAAAAAGAACACTTAACTCAAACCAGCAATAAGTGCAAGTTTAAGAGAGACGAAAATAAAGTACCCTCCAATATTGATGTCAGACTCCCAGAAAGCTCAGTTAAGCATAAGATGATTGTCCCCAAAAGAGGAAGAAAGAGAAATCCGAACTGACCTGAAAACAACCCCTGACCTCATTTGAAGGCTCCTTTATTTTTAATCCAATACCCAGGAACCCTTCTCAGGGTGTAAATTCCCTGAAAAGCCAAATCTTTCCAGGACATGAAACTGTTGGCTGCCCTTTTGAAGGCTGAGAGCAAAGAGCTCCAAAATTTATGCACTACATTAAGCGAGATGCCTGGTATCCAACTAGGTTAAATTGCTTTCTATATTTAAATTGCCTGCTAGCTGGTTAGATGTGGGAGCCACAGCTGCGAAATGGATAGTTCCAGCCAGTAAATAGAAAGGAATAAATCCTAATGGATTAATCTGTTATAATTAGACAATTCTATATGACTTTGACGTGGACCCGACTCTTCTGAGAAAGAGGAGAGGGGTGAGCCTCAGGTGTGGGGGACAGGAGGCAAGAGGAGACCAAGAAAAGAGAAGGGGATGTCTGAGGAGCAGAGGAAGACTGTCAACCATAAGCCAGGAACACCTGAGAGCTGAGATGGGTGGACAGAAGTTATGAGTAAAGTATCTCTCTCCACAAAAGAAATTCACACCTAAACCAGAGGGTTAAATTATAAGAAAGGAAATGTAATTTATTCTTGCACAACACAGGTTTGAACTTCACAGGTCCACTTACATGCCAATTTGTTTTTCAATAAATATATTGTCCGTGCTAGGTTCTGCAGCTGCTAGCGCTTCCCTGTCCAAGGGTGCTTCCGCATCCGAGGGTTCAACCAACAACAGATCACGTATCACTGTGTTTACACTCCGAGGTTGGTTGAGTCTGCAGATACTGGAGGGCAGACTATGG